>NC_052946.1:7638307-7670883 GCF_013358895.1 Oreochromis aureus | reverse complement strand
ATTTTTGCAACTAATAAAGAAGTGGATGCGCACAACTCTGCAACACTGGCTCTGCTCCATACTCATATCATTGACATCCATGCAGATGATTATAGAAAAGATCCTAGAACTGGCAGAATGGCACTACAAGACAGACCATTGAAAGGAGGTAAAAACGAGTTACCAGATACACTGAAAGTTGCAGAAGGAGCTCGTGTCATGCTCACCAGAAACATTGACATACAAAATGGTTTGGTTAATGGAGCTTTTGGAAAACTACTTAGAGTAGTTTACTCTGAAAATGACCAACACATCATCAAGCTTGGACTTAAAATGGATAATGAGACATCTGGAAAGAATAACCGAACACCAGCAGACGACATGGTGTACATTGAGAGAGCAGAAGAGAATCTAAAGCAGAAAGGAGTGGTACGAAGACAGTTCCCAGTGAAGCTGGCCTTTGCATGTACAATACATAAGGTACAGGGAATGACAACCACATCAGCTGTTGTCTCTCTTAAGAGCATTTTTGAGCCCGGCATGGCCTACGTAGCTGTCAGTAGAGTGGCGTCTCTCAGTGGACTGTATCTTCTTGATATGGAGGGAGAAAAATATTCACCAATCCAGAAATCACTGCAGCGCTTGAGAACATGAGACAAGCCAACCTTGATGACATGATGCCTCTTCTACACGTGATACAAACACTGAGCAGGTCAGAGGTTTTCACCATTGTTCATCATAATACAGAGGGACTGCCAGCTCACATTAATGACATCAAGAATCACCATGAATTGTGTCTAGCAGATGTTTTGTGCCTAACAGAAACACACCTGCGGGGCTCTTTTTGTCGCAGAGAGTCTCCACTTGGAAAATTACAATTTGTTCAAACGCAACAGACACCTGTCCTACACAAACTTTCCCCAGATGGCAAACAGAAGTGGTGGTGGAGTTGCTGTTTATGTGAAAAGTGACTTTCAAGTGCATGAAAACAGTACATCCATAATGTAACTGACCTTGAATTTCTGGCTTTAAAGGTTGAAGCACCAGTCAGTGCTCTGATTGCAGTTGTGTACAGACCTCCAGACTACACTCTGAGGCCATTCCTGAAAAACCTGGTAAGCCTATTAGACTCATTAGAGATCATGGACTGTCATCCCATCATAGTGTGTGGTGATTTTAATGAGAATGTTTTATCCAGTGCAAACAAACCAATCCTGGAGCTGTTTGAATCTAGGGGATACGCACAGGTCATCACTGCCCCTACCACAGAGAAGAACACACTGCTTGACCTAATTTTCATTTCTCAGCCAGAGCGATGTCTCCATTCTGGAGTCATGAAGACCTACCATAGTTACCATGACCCTGTATACTGTGTATTGTCCTGTGATGATTCATGAACTATATCTTTGAATACAGTAAGTAATTTCTATATTTTTGAATGACTTAAGAAAGTAGAGCGATATTTAAAAGTTGACTTAAGAAAAATGCCCTGCATTGCAGTATAATGTTTGAATTTTTTACATAAAATACAATTACATGAATTAAGTAATGATATCAGTAAAATATGACAATTATATTTATTACAGAAAATCTAAAAATCAGTAATCTATGAATGTCAGAAAATCAAATATAGCAGTTTAAAACGAACCGTGCAGGCATATCCTCTCTTCAGCCAGGCTTCAAAATCCTGCCAGGCTGCCCCAGTCTCACTGTGGCTGGGAGGGAGGGAGGGTGGACCAGAGGATTGCCCACACAACACATAAATGTTCAACAGCTTCTTCATTGTTTCTGAATAAACAACAATGACTAAAGGTTGCTTTTTAAAAAAAAAAAAAAAAAGAATAAGAAAAAAAAGAAAAAGAAAACCTAATTACAGCAATAATGACAGTTAAGCCAGTTTATCTGTGCCTCTATTTTGAAATAATATTTACAAAATGTTATTGATTTCAGTTTATTATAATCTTTAAACTTTTCAAAAGTATATGATTATATTTTTGGACAAATCTTTCGATGAAACATACATTTTATGAGTTTTTATCATGTTTCAGCCAGTGCATTTATCAGGGTGGGTCTGGGTCTGGGATGATAAATGCACTGGCTGATAACTGCACATTTCTGGCCAGAAATGTTTCAGCAGTGTTACATATGTACTACATATGTTTCACTTGCTTTTTGTTACCAGCTGATACCCTACATTTGTATAGACATTGGATGGTGTGAGGCTGGGGAGTTGAGTGGAGTGAGTAGGCGGGAGTTGAATGTGGGGGGGTGCGGTGGGAGGTTGTTAGGTTTCTTTTTTTCTTCTTTTTTTTTTTTGTTAAGAGACACAGTCCTCCTGTGTCTTCTCCAAGCTTCACATGTAAAATCCAACAGTGTGAAGCACATAGCAGCCAGAAACTGTAATGCCACAGATCAGAGAGGCTTCATCATCACCATCTTCATCGCCCGCACGATCAGAGCGTGAGACTTCACATCTGGAGCACAGGAGAGATTCTGTGATAAGTCCTCCTTCTAGCTTGTCCCACTAGCAGTCGGTGAGATTTACTCACAACAAAAGGGTTAATGACATTATTTTCATGGAAACATGTATTAATTCTTTGTAAAGTGTTTAAATTGTGTTTTCACTTGACCTTATGAGTGCTATTTTGAGTGTATTTTAATATCTGTACTTAGGTGTTTCCTCTGTGATCCATCCCTTCAGAGCTGAGACACTCAGGACTGAACAGACTGCACAGCTTCTGTGACTGAGCCTACAAAACACCTTCTTTGAAACCACACATGATAGAAGGGCTTTACGTTTGCAGCAGCACTACTAAAGGTATTCAGTTTATTACAGGATGTGTTTGTTTCTTAGGACCAGCTCTAAGTGCACACTACCTAACATATACACCTTTCTGTTTATTGCAAACCAACTACTCTGGATCATATGGCCAGTCGGCAGGAATGTTGCTGCAGGAAAACATCCCTGCAGATCACCATCATTGTCAGACTGACTGTGCCTCCTTTGTGCAGTGTCAAGATCCTCCCTAAATGAGTGTGTAAGTTCATTATTTTATTCCCTTTGACAAGACAAGTATCACTGATATTTACATTTACAACTACATATGTTCCTGTTTTCTGCTCTTCTTTAAAGTCCTCAGCTATCCTGCTTCTGTGCTGCTTGCCACACATCAAACACTGGCCGGATGACAGGGAGGATCCACTCTGAAGTCACTGGACATGATGAGGATCATATGGGACTTTATAGTTTCACAGAAATGTTGTGCTCTTTGATTACAGGTTTTAAATGGACATAATGACTGCCTCTCTCTGATCAACAGGCTAAAGGATTGTTTTCATTGTTAGTGCTCTGTACAATGTATGCTTATTTAACATTTCATCACAGAGCAAACCTTTATTTATTTAACATATTTTTATTTTGTTTTAATGTTGAATTAACTGTGGGATTTTTTTAAGTGGGCACTCAGGATGTCATATGACCAGAAATGTGGTAACTGGAATTCAACAGTATGTAAAGAAAGAATCTGCTAAGAACAAAACACACACAAAAACCCCCAAGAGAACTCAAATTCATTCCATGTAATCCAGTCTAAAACATTTTAAACTGCTGAACAGCAACACAAACAGTGTTAAAGAAACAGTGTTAACAGAATAATTATGATGAGTTTGTACCAAAGTTTCAGGTCACATGGCACACCTAGTGTGTAGTGTGGGGTATCAGCTGGTAAGTATAGGTTTTTTCATATTTGTGTCCTTAGAGTTCAGATAGATTAAGCCTTTGTGTATAATAATTAGTCATAACCACAACTCAAAGTCAGGGACTAACTAAATTTGTGACTTTGTGTCTGAGCCCAGGTTAAAACACTGTGTAAAAAGCATTTAGTGGCATGGCTGAACAATGCTGTAAACTAATGATACTTATTTATCCACAAAAAGGACTAATGTGTTTATTTGATTATTTGTATGTGTTAAACTGTGTCACCACCTTAGGCTTTCGTTTGAGTTCACTCAAAAATCTCTATACAGTTCTCTTTTACCACTGTGTGGACACTGTTTACAATAAAACATAAAAAAGAATGAGTAATAAAAGATGTGTAGACAGATCAGTAGACCGATAGAAACAGCTGTTCAGCCATGTTCTAAGAAACCAACACAATTTAAAGGTTCAGGATTGTGGTTTTAAAAGTTGAATTTTCATGTATTTCATATGTTGCTTATTATTTTTATTTGCTTATTTAATTTTGTTATTTTTATTTATTCTCCTGTGAAGTGTTTAACAAAAAAAAGCTACTTTAATTTCAATTTTATTTGTTTATTATTTGGTAATTTGTTCTTTAAGAATCGAGTCTGTGCCAAAAACTAAAGTTGAACAGACACATGACAGGATCAGATTATTAACACCTTAAAACATTGCAAACGTCTCTTTTTAAAATGATTTTTATTGTATTTCGAAAAAACATTTGTTGAATTAATTTAAGTTCTTTTCAGAAAGAAGCTGTACAATATGACTTAAGATTTTATGTTATTTTCTATGACATACAAAACAAATTGATGTATGTAATACCATTAAACATGATATACACATGTGTATATGCCTGAAAAACATTATCCTGGATATTAAAGCTTGTATTTTCTCCAGAATGTTTGTTCATCTTTTCAGTTCAATTCAACAAATTTGTTTTTTACAATTATTTTATTATTTTTTTATGAATTAGAGATTTATAATACATAATTCCACTCTTTAAGTGATTAGAAGAATATGAACTTTTGTTTTTCATTCAGAGGTTTTCTGACTAAATTTTCTTTTGTCATTACTCATCTTTTTCTAATTTATATTTTAAACATGTTCAGCTATTTTCCAACTTCTTCTGTGTGAAAATCAGCTTTCAAAAGTTCTGCACTTTTTGTTTTCAGGTTACAAATTCTGTATTTTCCAGCTAATTCAGCATTTTTAGCTTAATATTCAGTATTTAATTCATTTCAGTGCATACATTCAGATTCAAGCATTCACACTGCAGTTTCTTCAGAAAATGCACTTTCTAGTTATTATTATATTTTATTATATATTCCGTACGTCATTTTTTTGTACTGTATCTCCTTCAAAACCGTTCAACTTAGAAAACCATTCAAACACCGTTAGATTCCTCTTCTTTTGGACATGACTGCTTCTACTTTTCTCATTTATAACATTTATATTTTTAAAATTATTCAACTTTTTTCAACAAAATTTCCCATGTATTTCAATGGAGAGACCCTTCAAATCCTCATTGAACTTACTCATTTTCAAACTGTATCTACTTCAACATACGTTGACATAGAGCTACCATTCAAACTTTAAAACGAAGACAAGACATTCAACTATTCAACTTGTATTTATCTTTGCAATATCTGTTATACTTTTCTTCAGTTCCAGTTTAAGTTTCATGATGTTTTTCAGCCGTTTCAGAGTTTATAATGGGTGTGTATGGGACGGAATGTTGGGGCTAGAGTGAGACAGCTGAACTGCTAGAGTGAGAGGAGCGAAAAAATTAATCTTAAAATCTTTTTAAAACTGCTGCTGTGTCCACAGCGTTTGATCTACAGGTATGATTTTACCCTCAAAACGTAGCCATCGCTGTCCTCTTTCATCCAATGTGTTTACTATTGTACTAGGTGTTATGGTTCTTTCATAAATGTCACCAAAGCACAGCCTCCTCCCTCCAACTCCTCCATAGACTCCAATGTTAAAGTGGCTCAGAAAGTTCCTTTGAAAATCAGAAGAGCAGGCTGTCTTTACACTGTCACCACGTCCATATAATAAACTCCACAGGCATGAAAACTGAGAATTAGGTAGACTAGACATTGCTGCCGCTCACGGTGAAAGAATTTTGTCAATACGACATGTACTTTTCATTTGGGAAGGATTTGTTTGGGGCTGACTTTTCTGTTCATTTTAAGCAGCAAAAGTGAGGTGCATGTCTGTGTGCGTGTGTATGGAGCCCTGGCTCAGTCACTATAGCAACCAGGCTCACACCTGCCTGCCTAACGAGCTCTCTCTCACTCTGCCAAGATTCATCTTGAACACTTCTCTTTCAACAGCTGCTGTGTCCACAGTGTTTGCTCTACAGCCATCATTTTACCCTCAAAATGAAGCCATCGTTCTTCTCTTTCCAACAGCGTGTCTTTCAAAGCTCAGAGATGTAAACCTTTAAAACTGTGTGGATCCAAGTGAAGGGACCGTATTTTAGTCATTCAGTGATTCAAAGAATATGAACTTTTAATATTCATTCAGATGTTTTCTGACTCTAAATAGTCTTTTCTCATTTTTTAGGTTTTTCTAATTTACATTTAAAACATTTTCAGCTGTTTTCTAACTTCTTCTCTGTGGATGGCAGCTTTTAGCAGTTCAGCTTTTTGTTTTCAGGTGAAAATTTCTGTATTTTTCATCTCATTCAACATTTTAACTTAAAATTCAGCAATTAATTCATTTCAGCGCATATATTCAGATTCAAGCATTCACACTGCAGTTTCTTCAGAAAATGCACTTTCTAGTTCTATTTTATTATTATTCTTCCGTACGTTTTTTGTACTCTATCTCCTTCAAAACCGTTCAACTTAGAAAACCATTCAAACACCGTTAGATTCCTCTTCTTTTGGACATGACTGCTTGTATTTTTCTCATTCATAACATTTATATTTTAAAATTATTCAACTTTTTCAACAAAAATTTCCCATGTATTTCAATGGGGAGACCCTTCAAATCCTCATTCAACTTACTCCTCTTTAAACTGTATCTACTTTAACATACGTTGACATAGAGCCACCATTCAAACTTTAAAACGAAGACAAGACATTCAACTATTCAACTTGTATTTATCTTTTCAATATCTGTTATACTTTTCTTCAGTTCCAGTTTAAGTTTCATGATGTTTTTTCAGCCGTTTCAGAGTTTATAATGGGTGTGTATGGGACGGAATGTTGGGGCTAGAGTGAGACAGCTGAACTGCTAGAGTGAGAGGAGCAAAAAATTAATCTTAAAATATTTTTAAAACTGCTGCTGTGTCCGCAGCGTTTGCTCTACAGGTCTGATTTTACCCTCAAAATGTAGCCATCGCTGTCCTCTTTCATCCAATGTGTTTACGATTGTACTAGGTGTTATGGTTCTTTCATAAATGTCACAAATGCACAGCCTCCTCCCTCCAACTCCTCCATAGACTCTAATGTTAAAATGGCTCAGAAGGTTCATTTGAAAACCAGAAGTACAGGCTGTCTTTACACTGTCACCACGTCCATATAATAAACTCCACAAGCATGAAAACTGAGAATTAGGTAGACTGGACATTGCTGTCGCTCACGGTGAAAGAATTTCGTCAATAGGACCTGTACTTTTCATTTGGGAGCGATTTGTTTCGACCTGACTTTTCTGTTCATTTTAAGCAGCAAAAGTGAGGCGCATGTCTCTGCGCGTGTGTATGGAGCCAGTGGGTGCAGTTACTATAGCAACCAGGCTCACACCTGCCTGCCTAACGAGCTCTGTCTCTCACTGTGCCAAGATTCATCTTAAACACTTCTCTTTCAACTGCTGCTGTGTCCACAGTGTTTGGTCTACAGCCATCATTTTACCCTCAAAATGAAGCCATCGTTCTTCTCTTTCCAACAGCGTGTCTTTCAAAGCTCAGAGATGTAAACCTTTAAAACTGTGTGGATCCAAATGGAGGGATCATATTTTAGTCATTCAGTGATTCAAAGAATATGAACTTTTAATATTCATTCAGATGTTTTCTGACTCTAAATAGTCTTTTCTCATTACTCAGGTTTTTCTAATTTACATTTAAAACATTTTCAGCTATTTTCCAACTTCTTCTCTGTGCTTGTCAGCACTTTTGTTTTCAGGTGCAAATTTCTGTATTTTTCATCTCATTCAACATTTTTAACTTAAAATTCAGCAATTAATTCTTTTCAGTGCATATATTCAGATTCAAGCATTCACACTGCAGTTTCTTCAGAAAATGCACTTTCTAGTTGTGTGGATGCCCTAAAAGGGCTTCCACACTATTGAGTTCCTGTTTCTCTTTATTGTGTGGATGCTGGAGGCATCCACACTATTGAGTTCCTGTTTCTCTTTATTGTGTGGATGCTTTAAGCATCCACACTATTGAGTTCCTGTTTCTCTTTATTCTTTATACTTTATTATTATTATTCTAGTTGCCACTTTTTCACTTTTTTTGGCACTTAACTACTTCCACAATTTTCAGCCGATTTTCACCGTTCAAATTTTAAACTATTCTGCTATTTCTGCTAATGATCGCTATATCTTTTGGTGTTTATTACTGTTATACTTTTTAAAATATTCTACTTTTTTCCTTTAATTTGTCCCATTGAAATGAATGGGAAACTTCTGCAATTCTGCTAAATTTTGCTTGTTTTGAAACTTAACTACTTTTTCCTACTTTCACGTAGAACAACCATTCAAACTTTAAAATGTTCTCAAATTATTGGGCTATTCAGGAATAAATCAGATTTTCAAATCTTTTACCGTTTTATTTTTATGCCTCTTAAAGTTTTGAGTTGGAAAATTGTGATTTTTCACAAAATACATGCGTTGTTATGGTTGCTATGCACTTGGCTTCCAGTGTGCCACTGTAGGTTTCGCAGTCTTCTCTTCATGTCCGAACAACTTCTTGCTACTTGCTCAATTTTCACTCAACTTCCACAAATTATACATCAAAACGTAGGTATTTTTGCTGGCTTTCCGAAAATGTCACCATCATTGTTGTGAGACTTATAGAATTTTGGCAAATCTCCTCAGAGCAACACAAAGTCTGAAAACTCTCCATAGAAAGTCAATGGAGAGTTTGTTCAAAATCACCGCTTGATTTCTGTAATGAGAGGCATATTCGAATCGTCATATCTCCTTAACGAAGCGAAGTTAAAACATGAGGCTTGTCCCAGTATATCTTCAGACACTCCTGACGCTCACAATTCAAGAATTTTTTTCTCACCTATTACCGTTCTGAGATGAGTTACACTTGTTTGAGCGTAGGAAATTCGTCCTTCGCTCAGATTTCTTCAGATTTCAAACTCTGGAAATGAACCACTTTTTTCTCTCGTCATAACTTTTTGTTGGATTTCCACAGAGACCTGAAAATTTCCATGATTGTTCACCAAAGCCTGCTGTCTCTTACGGTGAAAGAATGATATCAATACTCCAAATAGATTTAGAGTTAGAAAGCGTTGTTTGAGGGCAAGTCAAGGCAGTTTTGCTTTGCTCTACTCAGTTATGGTGCATTAGAAGTCAAATATCTTTAATAATTCATATTTTAATGATACATTGTCAACACTTTAAGATTCCCCATCTCTTCTGAACAAAACGGTGTAAGAATGACCGTTCTAGCCCCTATAGTTAGGAAATTATGGTCATTTGTTTGAGGGGAGTCGTCATTATGAGAAATAGACTGCAAAAATCCTGTGTCTCTCTGTGCTGCATGCACCTGTTTTGGCGGGAAAAAGTGCACAGCCTCTCTGATTGGTGGATTTAAATTCAGCAGCTCCCAGGCTGCTTGACTGAGCTAGAAACTTACTTCTCTCTCCTGTGTGTGTGTGTGTGTGTGTGTGTGTGTGTGTGTGTGTGTGTGTGTGTGTGTGTGTGTGTGAGAGAGAGAAAGAGAGAGGCGAGACAGAGTTTTTATGGGAGCATCTTATTGTATGATTTAAATTCAATATATTTAGACTGGTTGACTGAATTTGATCCTGTGTGTGTCTCTCTGTGCATGTGTGTTTCCATATGTTTCCATATTTCTGATTGTGTGACTGTTACATTTTTTTTGCTCAGTTTTTTTTTCATTTAACAAGTACATTTGAAGGACCCTTAGCATGTTCAGCATTTTTCAGCTGTCCATTTTGCTTTTCCAGTTTTTCTGTTTAAGTTATTACTATTGTGCTGAATCATACTATTTCTGCTATTTTATAAGATTTGTGCTAAATATAGTATTTCTACCCAGTATAGTATTTCTGATTAATTATAGTTTTTCTACCAAATCATATTACAGTATTTTTGCTTTTTTATACCATTTTATAGGATTTTTATATTGCTTAATATAGTATTTCTGCTTTTTATAGGATTTGTGCTTTATATAGTATTTCTGCTTTTATAGGATTTGTGCTTAATACAGTATTTCTGCTAAATGTAGTATTTATGCTTAATCACACTATTACTATATATTTCTGCCAGCTTCCCAGCCAGCCAATCATATCTGAGGTCTGCAGTTTCTTCTCTCGTCATATCTCAGCGACGGATGTACAAAGAGTAATGAAAATCGCAGTCAAAGTACACCAAAGTCCGCTGATTCACCCAGTACAAGAATTATGCTCCTAGTCCACCTAGTTTTGGAGTTACACGATGTTTTGTAACTCCAAAAAATGGCGCTCTTTGCCCTCACACCGCGATCTAATTCTGACTGCTCATCACCCTGTTTCCCAAGTGCTCACTGTCTTTCCCAGTGGCGCAGCTGGTAATGACACAGGCCTGCAACCCAAAAGTCGTGGGTTCAACTCCACCTTGGACAACATGTTTTTTCCCTACAAATTAATACACTATCACAGACCACTAATTCATATTCATCATTTATTACAATTCTCAAAACTTTTACCAGCTTTTCTAATATGGACCTCACATTCTTCTTAACACTCCATGGCACAAATACTCTTCCCTTTAGGCTCTGTGAATGTGTGTGTGTATCAATATTTCTCCCATTTTAAAGTATTACTCCTCCATAATTGATTTCTCTTAAATCAAAGTACTTTTACTACATCTTAGTACTTCTGCTCAATCATAGTATTTCTGCTAAATCATGGTTTTTGTGCCCAGTCATCAGAATCATGTTTATTGGCCAAGTATATGTGCATACAAATACAAGGAATTTGGTTCCGTAGATGGTGGCTCTCGAGCACAGCAATGTAATCTCACACACACACACACACACACACACACACACGTATCTATATATACATTGCACATGCATACACATACATACACAAAGCTGTGTAAACCAACTATAAATAACTAATCTAAAAACTATAAATAATAATCTATACGTATATACATAAAATACAGAAATGAAATGAGGTGGAATGAATACTACAGAATGTACATAAGGTGCAGTTGCAGTCTGGCAGTGGGAGCAGTGTGACAGTTCAACTGTTTAGAAGGGAGATGGCGAGGGAAAGAAACTGTTCCTGTGTCGGGTGGTCCTGGTCTGCAGGCTTCTGTACCGTCTGCCAGAGGGCAGCAGATCAAAAAGTCTGTGTCCAGGGTGTGAGGGGTCTGTGATGATTTTCCCTGCCCGTTTCCTGGTTCTTGAGAGGTACAGATCCTGGATGGAGGGCAGGGGCGCCGATGATCCTTTCTGCTGCCCGTACAGTCCGCTGCAGTCTGCACCTGTCCTGTTTAGTGGCTGCACCATACCAGACTGTGATGGAGGAGCACAGGACAGACTCAATGACTGCAGTGTAGAGCTGGATCAGCAGCTCCTGTGGAAGACTGTACTTCCCCAGTTGTCTCAGGAAGTACATCCTCTGCTGGGTCTTTTTGAGGATGGAGTTGATGTTGGTCTCCCACTTCAGGTCCTGGGAGATGGTGGTACCCAGCAACTTGAAGATCTCCACAGTCGACACAGGGCTGTCTGATATGATGAGGGGGGCAGAGTTGAGGGATGTCTCCTGAAGTCCACTGTCATCTCTACAGTTTTAAGAGTGTTCAGCTCCAGATTGTGCTGACTGCACCAGAGTACCAGCCGCTCAACTCATCATAACATTTGTGTTATGTTATAGTATTACTACTAAGTGGAGAAATTTCTAAAATGTTACAGTATATGTGCTGATTACAGTATTTCTGCCAAATATAGTATTTCTGATTAATTATAGTTTTTCTACCAAATCATATTACAGTATTTTTGCTTTTTATAGGATTTTTATAGGATATTTATATTGCTTAATATAGTATTTTTGCTTTTTATAGGATTTGTGCTTAATACAGTATTTCTGCTAAATGTAGTATTTATGCTTAATCATACTATTTCTATATATTTTTGCCAGGTCCTCTGTGAGGACTGAGACATTCAAATGTACATATCAGGGCCTGCATGGCTTCCCAGCCAGCCAATCATATCTGAAGTCTGCCGTTTCTTCTCTCGTCATATCTCAGCGACGGATGTACAAAGAGCAATGAAAATCGCAGTCAAAGTACACCAAAGTCCGCTGATTCACCCAGTACAAGAATTATGCTTCTAGTCCACCTAGTTTTTGAGTTACATGACGTTTTGTAACTCCAAAAGCGGCGCTCTTTGCCTCTCACCGCGATCTAATTCTGACTGCTCATCACCCTGTTCCCCAAGGGCTCACTGTCTTTCCCAGTGGCGCAGCTGGTAATGACACAGCTCTACAACACAAAGGTCGCAGGTTCAACTCCACCTCGGACAACACGTTTTTTGCCCTACAAATTAATACACTATCACAGACCACTAATTCATATTCATCATTTATTACAATTCTCAAAACTTTTACCAGCTTTTCTAATATGGACCTCACATTCTTCTTAACACTCCATGGCACAAATACTCTTCCCTTTAGGCTCTGTGAATGTGTGTGTGTATCAATATTTCTCCCATTTTAAAGTATTACTCCTCCATAATTGATTTCTCTTAAATCAAAGTACTTTTACTACATCTTAGTACTTCTGCTCAATCATAGTATTTCTGCTAAATCATAGTATTTTTGCCAAATCATGGTTTTTGTGCCAAATCATCAGAATCGTGTTTATTGGCCAAGTATATGTGCAGACAAATACAAGGAATTTGGTTCGGTAGATGGTGGCTCTCGAGCACAGCAATGTAAATCACACACACACACACACACACACACACACACACACACACACACACACACACACACGTATCTATATATACATTACACATGCATACACATACATACACAAAGCTGTGTAAACCAACTATAAATAACTAATCTAAACGTATATACATAAAATACAGAAATGAAATGAGGTGGAATGAATACTACAGAATGTACATAAGGTGCAGTTGCAGTCTGGCAGTGGGAGCAGTGTGACAGTTCAACTGTTTAGAAGGGAGATGGTGAGGGAAAGAAACTGTTCCTGTGTCGGGTGGTCCTGGTCTGCAGGCTTCTGTGCCGTCTGCCAGAGGGCAGCAGATCAAAAAGTCTGTGTCCAGGGTGTGAGGGGTCTGTGATGATTTTCCCTGCCCGTTTCCTGAGAGGTACAGATCCTGGATGGAGGGCAGGGGGCGCCGATGATCCTTTCTGCTGCCCGTACAGTCCGCTGCAGTCTGCACCTGTCCTGTTTAGTGGCTGCACCATACCAGACTGTGATGGAGGAGCACAGGACAGACTCAATGACTGCAGTGTAGAGCTGGATCAGCAGCTCCTGTGGAAGACTGTACTTCCCCAGTTGTCTCAGGAAGTACATCCTCTGCTGGGTCTTTTGAGGATGGAGTTGATGTTGGTCTCCCACTTCAGGTCCTGGGAGATGGTGGTACCCAGCAACTTGAAGATCTCCACAGTCGACACAGGGCTGTCTGATATGATGAGGGGGGCAGAGTTGAGGATGTCTCCTGAAGTCCACTGTCATCGCTACAGTTTTAAGAGTGTTCAGCTCCAGATTGTGCTGACTGCACCAGAGTACCAGCCGCTCAACTCATCATAACATTTGTGTTATGTTATAGTATTACTACTAAGTGGAGAAATTTCTAAAATGTTACAGTATATGTGCTGATTACAGTTTCTGTATAATAGAATTTTGGCAAATCTCCTCACACCAACACAAAGTCTGAAAACTGCATAGAAAGTCAATGGAGAGCTTGTTCAAAATCTCCACTGGATTTCTCTAATGAGAGGCATTTTCAAATCGTCATATCTCAACGCAGCAAATTTAAGACATGAGGCTTGTGCCAGTATATCTTCAGACACTCCTGATGCTCACAATTCAAGAATTTCTTTCTCACCTATTACCATTTGGCCATGAATTGGGTTTGTTTGAGGGTAGGAAATTCATCTCTCGCTCAGATTTCTTCAGATTTCAAACTCTGGAAATGAACCACTTTTTCTCTCGTCATATCTTTTGATGGATTTCCACAGAGACCTGAAAATTTCCATGACTGTTCACCAAATCCTGCTGTCTCTTACGGTGAAAGAATGATATCGATACTCCAAATAGATTTAGAGTTAGAAAGCATTGTTTGAGGGCAAGTCAAGGCAGTTTTCGCTTTGCCTCTACTCAGTTATGGTGCATTAGAAGTCAAATATCTTCAATAATTCAGATTTTAATGATAAATTGTCAACACTTTAAGATCCCCCATCTCTTCTGAACAAAACGGTGTAAGAATGACTGTTCTAGCCCCTACGGTTAGGAAATTATAGCCATTTGTTTGAGGGGAATCCTCACTATGAAAAATAGACAGCACAAATCCTGTCTCTGTGCTGTGTGTGTAAAAACAGGTGCACCTGTTTTGGCGGGGAAAAAGTATACAGCCCTCTGATTGGTGGATTCAAATTCAGCAGCTCCCAGGCTATTTGGCTGCTGCTGCTGCTAGTGTGTGTGTGTGTGTGTGTGTGTGTGTGTGTGTGTGAGAGAGAGAGAAAGAGAGGGCGAGAGAGCGTGCTTTTTATGGGAGCATCTTATTGTATGATTTAAATTCAATATATTTAGACTGGTTGACTGAATTTGATGCTGTGTCTCTCTGTGCTTGTGTGTTTCCATATGTGTCCATATTTTTGATTGTGTGACTGTTATACTTTTTTTTGCTGATTTTTTTTTCATTCAACAATTACATTTGAGGGAGCCTTAGAATGTTCAGCATTTTTCAGCTGTTCATTTTGCTTTTCCAATTTTTCTATTTCAGTTATTACTATTGTGCTAAGTCATAGCATTTCTGCTGTGTGTGTGTGTGTATGACAGAGAGAGAGAGAGAGAGAGAGAGAGAGAGAGCCTTTTTATGGGTGTATCTTATTGTGTGCCTACTGGTGGTGGTCAGAGGGCCCGGTGGCGCCAGTGTCCAGCAGCCTCGCCTCTGTCAGTGCGCCCAGGGTGGCTGTGGCTACAACGTAGCTTGCCATCACCAGTGTGTGAATGGGTGAATGACTGGATATGTAAAGCGCTTTGGGGTCCTTAGGGACCATAAAAGCGCTTATATAAATACAGGCCATTTACCATGTCCATATTTGTAATTGTGCAAGTTATTACTATTATGCTAAATTATAGTATTTCTGCTACTTTTTGGTATTTGTGCTAAATACAGTATTTCTGCTAAATCTTAGTATTATTGCTTAATCATATTATTTGAGCAAAATCATAGTATTTGAGCATATTCTTTCTATTTGTGTCATAGCATAGTATATTTGCTGAATTACAGCATTTCTGCTATGTTGTAGTATTTGTCCTAAATCACAGTATTTGTGCAATGTTTAGGTATTTTTGTTTAAATAAAGCATCTATGTAATCTTGTACCATGGTTGCTAAAATCCTGTATTTCTGAAAAGTTATCTTGTTTCTGCTAAGTTACAATATTTATTCTAATTTCTGCTGCTAAGTTCTGCTATGTTATTGTATTTCTGCCAAGTATTATGTTTTCTTTACGTTATTGCAGTTCTGCTATGTAATTACATTTTGCTAAGTTCTTATGCTTCTGCAAAGTTATTACAATTTTTGCAAAGGTTTTACAATTTCTGCAACTTTTCAGCTTTTTCAGCTAGTTTCAGCTGACAGCTTCAGCTTTACAGCATCCACACTGCATTTTTCGCAGGAAATGCAAATTTTTTTTCTAGTTCTTTATTGTGTGGATGCTTTAAGCATCCACACTATTGAGTTCCTGTTTCTCTTTATTCTTTATACTTTATTATTATTATTCTAGTTGCCACTTTTTCACTTTTTTTTGGCACTTAACTACTTCCACAATTTTTCAGCCGATTTTCACCGTTCAAATTTTAAACTATTCTGCTATTTCTGCTAATGATCGCTATATCTTTTGGTGTTTATTACTGTTATACTTTTTAAAATATTCTACTTTTTTCCTTTAATTTGTCCCATTGAAATGAATGGGAAACTTCTGCAATTCTGCTAAATTTTGCTTGTTTTTGAAACTTAACTACTTTTTCCTACTTTCACGTAGAACAACCATTCAAACTTTAAAATGTTCTCAAATTACTGGGCTATTCAGGAATAAATCAGATTTTTCAAATCTTTTACCGTTTTATTTTATGCCTCTTAAAGTTTTGAGTTGGAAAATTGTGATTTTTCACAAAATACATGCGTTGTTATGGTTGCTATGCACTTGGCTTCCAGTGTGCCACTGTAGGTTTCGCAGTCTTCTCTTCATGTCCGAACAACTTCTTGCTACTTGCTCAATTTTCACTCAACTTCCACAAATTATACATCAAAACGTAGGTATTTTTGCTGGCTTTCCGAAAATGTCACCATCATTGTTGTGAGACTTATAGAATTTTGGCAAATCTCCTCAGAGCAACACAAAGTCTGAAAACTCTCCATAGAAAGTCAATGGAGAGTTTGTTCAAAATCACCGCTTGATTTCTGTAATGAGAGGCATATTCGAATCGTCATATCTCCTTAACGAAGCGAAGTTAAAACATGAGGCTTGTCCCAGTATATCTTCAGACACTCCTGACGCTCACAATTCAAGAATTTTTTCTCACCTATTACCGTTCTGAGATGAGTTACACTTGTTTGAGCGTAGGAAATTCGTCCTTCGCTCAGATTTCTTCAGATTTCAAACTCTGAAATGAACCACTTTTTTTCTCTCGTCATAACTTTTTGTTGGATTTCCACAGAGACCTGAAAATTTCCATGATTGTTCACCAAAGCCTGCTGTCTCTTACGGTGAAAGAATGATATCAATACTCCAAATAGATTTAGAGTTAGAAAGCGTTGTTTGAGGGCAAGTCAAGGCAGTTTTTGCTTTGCCTCTACTCAGTTATGGTGCATTAGAAGTCAAATATCTTTAATAATTCATATTTTAATGATACATTGTCAACACTTTAAGATTCCCCATCTCTTCTGAACAAAACGGTGTAAGAATGACCGTTCTAGCCCCTATAGTTAGGAAATTATGGTCATTTGTTTGAGGGGAGTCGTCATTATGAGAAATAGACTGCAAAAATCCTGTGTCTCTCTGTGCTGCATGCACCTGTTTTGGCGGGAAAAAGTGCACAGCCTCTCTGATTGGTGGATTTAAATTCAGCAGCTCCCAGGCTGCTTGACTGAGCTAGAAACTTACTTTCTCTCCTGTGTGTGTGTGTGTGTGTGTGTGTGTGTGTGTGTGTGTGTGACAGAGAGAGAGAAAGAGAGGGCGAGACAGAGTTTTTATGGGAGCATCTTATTGTATGATTTAAATTCAATATATTTAGACTGGTTGACTGAATTTGATCCTGTGTGTGTCTCTCTGTGCATGTGTGTTTCCATATGTTTCCATATTTCTGATTGTGTGACTGTTACACTTTTTTTTGCTCAGTTTTTTTTTCATTTAACAAGTACATTTGAAGGACCCTTAGCATGTTCAGCATTTTTCAGCTGTCCATTTTGCTTTTCCAGTTTTTCTGTTTAAGTTATTACTATTGTGCTGAATCATACTATTTCTGCTATTTTATAAGATTTGTGCTAAATATAGTATTTCTACCCAGTATAGTATTTCTGATTAATTATAGTTTTTCTACCAAATCATATTACAGTATTTTTGCTTTTTATACCATTTTTATAGGATTTTTATATTGCTTAATATAGTATTTCTGCTTTTTATAGGATTTGTGCTTTATATAGTATTTCTGCTTTTTATAGGATTTGTGCTTAATACAGTATTTCTGCTAAATGTAGTATTTATGCTTAATCACACTATTACTATATATTTCTGCCAGCTTCCCAGCCAGCCAATCATATCTGAGGTCTGCAGTTTCTTCTCTCGTCATATCTCAGCGACGGATGTACAAAGAGTAATGAAAATCGCAGTCAAAGTACACCAAAGTCCGCTGATTCACCCAGTACAAGAATTATGCTCCTAGTCCACCTAGTTTTGGAGTTACACGATGTTTTGTAACTCCAAAAATGGCGCTCTTTGCCTCACACCGCGATCTAATTCTGACTGCTCATCACCCTGTTCCCCAAGGGCTCACTGTCTTTCCCAGTGGCGCAGCTGGTAATGACACAGGCCTGTAACCCAAAAGTCGTGGGTTCAACTCCACCTTGGACAACATGTTTTTCCCTACAAATTAATACACTATCACAGACCACTAATTCATATTCATCATTTATTACAATTCTCAAAACTTTTACCAGCTTTTCTAATATGGACCTCACATTCTTCTTAACACTCCATGGCACAAATACTCTTCCCTTTAGGCTCTGTGAATGTGTGTGTATCAATATTTCTCCCATTTTAAAGTATTACTCCTCCATAATTGATTTCTCTTAAATCAAAGTACTTTTACTACATCTTAGTACTTCTGCTCAATCATAGTATTTCTGCTAAATCATAGTATTTTTGCCAAATCATGGTTTTTGTGCCAAATCATCAGAATCGTGTTTATTGGCCAAGTATATGTGCAGACAAATACAAGGAATTTGGTTCCGTAGATGGTGGCTCTCGAGCACAGCAATGTAAATCACACACACACACACACACACACACACACACACACACACACACACACACACACACACACACACACACGTATCTATATATACATTACACATGCATACACATACATACACAAAGCTGTGTAAACCAACTATAAATAACTAATCTAAACGTATATACATAAAATACAGAAATGAAATGAGGTGGAATGAATACTACAGAATGTACATAAGGTGCAGTTGCAGTCTGGCAGTGGGAGCAGTGTGACAGTTCAACTGTTTAGAAGGGAGATGGTGAGGGAAAGAAACTGTTCCTGTGTCGGGTGGTCCTGGTCTGCAGGCTTCTGTACCGCCTGCCAGAGGGCAGCAGATCAAAAGTCTGTGTCCAGGGTGTGAGGGGTCTGTGATGATTTTCCCTGCCCGTTTCCTGAGAGGTACAGATCCTGGATGGAGGGCAGGGGGCGCCGATGATCCTTTCTGCTGCCCGTACAGTCCGCTGCAGTCTGCACCTGTCCTGTTTAGTGGCTGCACCATACCAGACTGTGATGGAGGAGCACAGGACAGACTCAATGACTGCAGTGTAGAGCTGGATCAGCAGCTCCTGTGGAAGACTGTACTTCCCCAGTTGTCTCAGGAAGTACATCCTCTGCTGGGTCTTTTTGAGGATGGAGTTGATGTTGGTCTCCCACTTCAGGTCCTGGGAGATGGTGGTACCCAGCAACTTCAAGATCTCCACAGTCGACACAGGGCTGTCTGATATGATGAGGGGGGCAGAGTTGAGGGATGTCTCCTGAAGTCCACTGTCATCTCTACAGTTTTAAGAGTGTTCAGCTCCAGATTGTGCTGACTGCACCAGAGTACCAGCCGCTCAACTCATCATAACATTTGTGTTATGTTATAGTATTACTACTAAGTGGAGAAATTTCTAAAATGTTACAGTATATGTGCTGATTACAGTTTCTGTATAATAGAATTTTGGCAAATCTCCTCACACCAACACAAAGTCTGAAAACTGCATAGAAAGTCAATGGAGAGCTTGTTCAAAATCTCCACTGGATTTCTCTAATGAGAGGCATTTTCAAATCGTCATATCTCAACGCAGCAAATTTAAGACATGAGGCTTGTGCCAATATATCTTCAGACACTCCTGATGCTCACAATTCAAGAATTTCTTTCTCACCTATTACCATTTGGCCATGAATTGGGTTTGTTTGAGGGTAGGAAATTCATCTCTCGCTCAGATTTCTTCAGATTTCAAACTCTGGAAATGAACCACTTTTTCTCTCGTCATATCTTTTTGATGGATTTCCACAGAGACCTGAAAATTTCCATGACTGTTCACCAAATCCTGCTGTCTCTTACGGTGAAAGAATGATATCGATACTCCAAATAGATTTAGAGTTAGAAAGCATTGTTTGAGGGCAAGTCAAGGCAGTTTTCGCTTTGCCTCTACTCAGTTATGGTGCATTAGAAGTCAAATATCTTCAATAATTCAGATTTTAATGATAAATTGTCAACACTTTAAGATCCCCCATCTCTTCTGAACAAAACGGTGTAAGAATGACTGTTCTAGCCCCTACGGTTAGGAAATTATAGCCATTTGTTTGAGGGGAATCCTCACTATGAAAAATAGACAGCACAAATCCTGTCTCTGTGCTGCGTGTGTGTAAAAACAGGTGCACCTGTTTTGGCGGGAAAAAGTATACAGCCTCTGATTGGTGGATTCAAATTCAGCAGCTCCCAGGCTATTTGGCTGCTGCTGCTGCTAGTGTGTGTGTGTGTGTGTGTGTGTGTGTGAGAGAGAGAGAGAGAGAGAGAGGCGAGAGAGCGTTTTTATGGGAGCATCTTATTGTATGATTTAAATTCAATATATTTAGACTGGTTGACTGAATTTGATGCTGTGTCTCTCTGTGCTTGTGTGTTTCCATATGTGTCCATATTTTTGATTGTGTGACTGTTATATTTTTTTTGCTGATTTTTTTTCATTCAACAATTACATTTGAGGGAGCCTTAGAATGTTCAGCATTTTTTCAGCTGTTCATTTTGCTTTTCCAATTTTTCTATTTCAGTTATTACTATTGTGCTAAGTCATAGCATTTCTGCTGTGTGTGTGTGTGTATGAGAGAGAGAGAGAGAGAGAGAGAGAGAGAGAGAGAGAGCCTTTTATGGGTGTATCTTATTGTGTGCCTACTGGTGGTGGTCAGAGGGCCCGGTGGCGCCAGTGTCCAGCAGCCTCGCTCTGTCAGTGCGCCCCAGGGTGGCTGTGGCTACAACGTAGCTTGCCATCACCAGTGTGTGAATGGGTGAATGACTGGATATGTAAAGCGCTTTGGGGTCCTTAGGGACCATAAAAGCGCTTATATAAATACAGGCCATTTACCATGTCCATATTTGTAATTGTGCAAGTTATTACTATTATGCTAAATTATAGTATTTCTGCTACTTTTTGGTATTTGTGCTAAATACAGTATTTCTGCTAAATCTTAGTATTATTGCTTAATCATATTATTTGAGCAAAATCATAGTATTTGAGCATATTCTTTCTATTTGTGTCATAGCATAGTATATTTGCTGAATTACAGCATTTCTGCTATGTTGTAGTATTTGTCCTAAATCACAGTATTTGTGCAATGTTTAGGTATTTTGTTTAAATAAAGCATCTATGTAATCTTGTACCATGGTTGCTAAAATCCTGTATTTCTGAAAAGTTATCTTGTTTCTGCTAAGTTACAATATTTATTCTAATTTCTGCTGCTAAGTTCTGCTATGTTATTGTATTTCTGCCAAGTATTATGTTTTCTTTACGTTATTGCAGTTCTGCTATGTAATTACATTTTGCTAAGTTCTTATGCTTCTGCAAAGTTATTACAATTTTTTGCAAAGGTTTTACAATTTCTGCAACTTTTCAGCTTTTTCAGCTAGTTTCAGCTGACAGCTTCAGCTTTACAGCATCCACACTGCATTTTCGCAGGAAATGCAAATTTTTCTAGTTATTATTCTAGTTGCGTTCCATTACACTTTTTGGCACTTAACTACTTTCACAATTTTTCAGCCGATTTTCACCGTTCAAATTTTAAACTATTCTGCTATTTCTGCTAATGTACGCTATATCTTTTGATATTTTTAACTGTTATACTTTTTAAAATATTACACTTTTTTCCTTTAATTTGTCCCATTGAAATGAATGGGAAACTTCCGCAATTCTGCTAAAACTTGCTTGTTTTTGAAACTTAACTACTTTTTCCTACTTTCACGTAGAACAACCATTCAAACTTTAAAATGTTCTCAAATTATTGGGCTATTCAGGAATAAATCAGCTTTTTCAAATCTTTTACCGTTTTACTTTTATGCCTCTTAAAGTTTTGAGTTGCAAAATTGTGATTTTCAGAAAATACATGCGTTGTTATGGTTGCTATGCACTTGGCTTCCAGTGTGCCACTGAAGGTTTTGCAGTCTTCTCTTCATGTCCGAACAACTTCTTGCTACTTGCTCAATTTTCACTCAACTTCCACAAATTATACATCAAAACGTAGGTATTTTTGCTGGCTTTCAGAAAATGTCACCATCATTGTTGTGAGATTTATAGAAATTTGGCAAATCTCCTCAGACCAACACAAAGTCTCAAAATCCCCATAGAAAGTCAATGGAGAGCTTGTTCAAAATCACAGCTTGATTTCTGTAATGAGAGGCATATTCGAATCGTCATATCTCCTTAACGAAGCGAAGTTAAAACATGAGGCTTGTCCCAGTATATCTTCAGACACTCCTGACACTCACAATTCAAGAATTTCTTTCTCACCTATTACCGTTCTGAAATGAGTTAGACTTGTTTGAGGGTAGGAAATTCGTCCTTCGCTCAGATTTCTTCAGATTTCAAACTCTGGAAATGATCCACTTTTTCTCTCGTCATATCTTTTTAATGGATATCAACAGAGACCTGAAAATTTCAAGATTGTTCACCAAAGCCTGCTGTCTCTTACGGTGAAAAAATGATATTGATACTCCAAATAGATTTAGAGTTAGAAAGCGTTGTTTGAGGGCAAGTCAAGGCAGTTTTTGCTTTGCTCTACTCAGTTATGGTGCATTAGAAGTCAAATATCTTTAAAAATTCATATTTTAATGATAAATTGTCAACACTTTAAGATTCCCTGATCTCTTCTGAACAAAACGGTGTAAGAATGACCGTTCTAGCCCCTACGGTTAGGAAATTATGGCCATTTGTTTGAGAGGAATCCTCACTATGAGAAATTCACTGCAGAAATCCTGTCTCTGTGCTCTGTGTGTGTAAAAACGGCTGCACCTGTTTTGGCGGGAAAAAGTATACAGCCTCTCTGATTGGTGGATTCAAATTCAGCAGCTCCCAGGCTGCTTGACTGAGCTAGAAACTTACTTCTCTCTCCCTGTGTGTGTGTGTGTGTGTGTGTGTGTGTGTGTGTGTGTGTGTGTGTGTGTGACAGAGAGAGAGAGAGAGAGAGAGAGAGAGAGAGAGAAAGGCTTGTTATGGGATGATCTCACTGTAAGATTTAAATTCAATATATTTAGACTGGTTGACTGAATTGAATCTTGTGTGTGTGTGTGTGTGTGTGTGTGTGTGTGTGTGTGTGTGACAGAGAGAGAGCGAGAGAGAGAGAAAGGCTTGTTATGGGATGATCTCATTGTAAGATTTAAATTCAATATATTTAGACTGGTTGACTGAATTGGATCTTGTGTGTGTGTGTGTGTGTGTGTGTGTGTGTGTGTGTGTGACAGAGAGAGAGAGAGAGAGAGAGAGAGAAAGCCTTTTATGGGATGATCTCATTGTAAGATTCAAAATCAATATATTTAGACTGGTTGACTGAATTGGATCTTGTGTGTGTGTGTGTGTGTGTGTGTGTGTGTGTGTGTGTGTGTGAGAGAGAGAGAGAGAGAGAGAGAGAGAAAGGCTTGTTATGGGATGATCTCATTGTAAGATTTAAATTCAATATATTTAGACTGGTTGACTGAATTGGATCTTGTTGTGTGTGTGTTTGACAGAGAGAGAGAGGAGAGAGAGAGAGAGAGAGAGAGAGAGAGAGAAAGCCTTTTCATGGGATGATCTCATTGTAAGAGTCAAAATCAATATATTTAGACTGGTTGACTGAATTGGATCTTGTGTGTGTGTGTGTGTGTGTGTGTGTGTGTGTGTGTGTGTGTGTGTGACAGAGAGAGAGAGAGAGAGAGAGAGAGAGAGAGAAAGCCTTTTATGGAATGATCTCATTGTAAGATTTAAATTCAATATAGTTAGACTGGTTGACTGAATTTGATCCTGTGTGTGTCTGTCTGTGCATGTGTGTTACCATATGTGTACATATTTGTGGTTGTATGACTGTTATACTTTTTTTTGGTTTTTTTTTTCATTTAACAATTACATTTGAGGGACCCTTAGCATGTTCAGGATTTTTTCAGCTGTCCATTTTGCTTTTCCAATTTTTCTATTTAGGTTATTACTATTGTGCTAAGTCATAGCATTTCTGCTGCTTTCCAGTATTTGTGCTAAATACAGCATTTCTGCTAAATCATACTATTTCTTCTATTTCATCAGATTTGTGCTAAATATAGTGTTTCTGCTACAAAATAGTATTTCTGCCAAATATAGTATTTTTGATTAATTATAGTTTTTCTACCAAATCATAGTACAGTTTTACTGCTTTTATATGGCTTCTAAGACAACCAATCATATCCGAGGGCTTGCACATTCAAATTTGCATATTGTTGCCTTCATGGCTTCCCAGCCAGCCAATCATATCTTAGGCCTTGCACATTCAAATTTGCATATTGGGGCAATCATGGCTTCTAAGACAACCAATCATCTATGTCATATATCTATGATATTTCATATTTTTATTTTAAATGGTCAACATTTCAAGATTCTCCCATGTCTTCTGAACACAACGGTCTAAGAATGACCGTTTTAGCCCCCTACGGTTAGGAATTTATGGCTGTTTGTTTGAGGGGAGTCCTCACTATGAGAAATAGACTGCAAAATCCTGTCTCTCTCTGTGCTGTAAAAGCCTGCACTTGGTGCACCAGTTTTGGCAGGAAAAAGCACACAGCCCCTCTGATTGGTGGATTCAAATTGAGAATCTCACAGCTGTTTGACTGACCTAGAAACATGCTGTTAACAGCCCTTGTTCACTTGCTGATGCTGATGTGTGTGTGTGTGTGTGTGTGTGTGTGTGTGTGAGAGAGAGAGAGAGAGAGAGAGAGAGAGAAAGACACACACAAAGCCCTTTTAGGGCAGCATCTCATTGTTGGATAAAAATATAATATATTCAGACTGGTTGACTGGCATAGACCCTGTGTGTGTGTGTCTCTCTCTGTACATTTGTGTATCCATATTTGATTTTGTGTGTATTTGTTGATTTGTGTATCCATATTTAATTTTGTGTGTATCTGTTGGCTGTTCTTATTTGTATTTCTAAATGTATTTTATTTTATTTTTCACAGGTGAACAAAAATTAGTTTTGAGCAAACTTAACCATGTTCCTTTTATTCAGCTTGTCATTTTACCTTTCCAATATTTTCACTTAAGTTATTACTATTCTGCTAAATCATAGTATCTGTTCTAAATCATTGTTATTGAGCTATATTGCAGGATTTCTGCTAAATCATAGTATTTCTACTATATTATATTTTTCTTTCTAAATATATCATTTCTGCTATAGAGTAGTATTTCTGTAATGTTTAAGAATGTTTGGCTAAATATATTCTTTCTGTTATCTTATACTGTTTCTCCGAAATTCTTGTATTTTTGGGAAGTTATCGTGTTTCTGGTAAGTTACAATATTTCTGCTAAGTTCTGCTATGCTATTGTATTTCTGCCAAGTATTATGTTTCCTCTAAGATATTGCAGTTCTGCTAAGTTACTACATTTTAGCAACGTTCCTTTGCTTCTGCAAAGTTTTTACAAATTCTGCAACTTTTCAGCTTTTTCAGCTAGTTTCAGCTGACAGCTTCAGCGTTCCAGCATCCACACTGCATTTTCGCAGGAAATGCAAATTTTCTAGTTCTTTATTCCACTATTTACTAGTTGCTTCCGTGACGCTTTTTTTGGCACTTAACTACTGCCTCAGTTTTCAGCCGATTTTCTCCGCTCAAACTCTATACTGTTCTGCTCTTTCTGCTAATTCCTGCTATGACTTTTGGTGTTTATTACTCTTATACTTTTTAAAATATTACACTTTTTTTTCCTTTAATTTGTCCCATTGAAATGAATGGGAAACTTCCACAATTCTGCTAAAACTTGCTTGTCTTTGAAACTTAACTACTTTGTCATGCTTTCACCTAGAAACTCCATTCAAACTTTAAAATGTTCTCAGATTCTTGGGCTATTCCTGTCTGATTCAGCTTTTTCAGATCTTCTACCGTTTTAATCTTATCTCTCTTTAAGTTTTCAGTTGCAAAATTGTGATTTTTCAGAAAATACATGCGTTGCTATGGTTGCTATGCAATTAAGTCAGAGTGAGTGCTGGTCCGTTCTGAATTTTCTCTTCATGTCTGAACAACTTCTTGCTACTCACACAATTTCCACTCA
Organism: Oreochromis aureus; assembly: GCF_013358895.1. Lineage (NCBI taxonomy): Eukaryota > Metazoa > Chordata > Actinopteri > Cichliformes > Cichlidae > Oreochromis > Oreochromis aureus. The sequence goes on along the minus strand of NC_052946.1, from coordinate 7,644,703 downwards.
ACCCCACAAATTATACATCAAAACGTAGGTATTTTGCTGGCTTTCAGAAAATGTCACTATCTTTATTGTGAGATTTACTGCTTTTTTTCGCAATGTGCCTCGGAGTGACACAAGGTCTGACAACTCCCCATTCAAAGTCTATGGGGAGGTTTTGAAATTCAGAGCTGAAATTCTGTAACGGGAGGCATTTTCAAATCGCCATATCTCTTGAACAAAGCAAAGTTAGGACATGAGGCTTGTGCCAATATATCTTCAGACACTGCTGACACTCACAGTGGAAGCAGTTTTTACAATTATCTTACCGTTGAGCAATGAATTACGTTTGTTTGAGGGTGGAAATCTGTCCTTCTCTCAGTCTTCAAACTCTGGAAATGAAGCTGTTTTTCTCTCGTCATATCTCCGCGCGGCGGAGGTAGAACGAGCTATGAAAATCGCAGTCAAAATACACCAAAGTCCGCTGATTCACCCAGTACAAGAATTATGCTGCTAGCCCTCCTAGTTTTTGAGTTACACGACGTTTTGTAACTCCAAAAACGGCGTTTTTCGCCTCTCACCGCGATCTATTTTCTGACTGCCCAAGTATCTGTCTTTCAGACCGCCGCCCCTTTCCAGGTGGCGCAATCAGTAATGACACGGCTCTGCAGCTCAAAGGTCGTGGGTTCAATCCCACCTTGGTCCACTTTTTTTTTTTTCACTACAAATTTATACACTATCACAGACCTGTAATTTATATTGCTAATCTATTACAATTCTGCAAAGTTTTATGATTTTAGCAGCTTTTCTAATATGGACCTCAGATTCTTGTTAACGCCCATGGCAGAAACAAGTACACAGCCTGATGAAGCAGACTGAGGCAGTACCTCTGATTGGTGAATTTGAGCAGAACCAGGTTGTTCTTTCATTTCATTTCTTTATTTATTTCACACATGGTTCAACAGTGTTTCTTTTTCTACATACAGAACCTTCAGAAATTCTGTTCATTCTTCACCCCTTTTAGCAGAATTGTGAGTTTCACACCCCTTTTCAACACAAATCCCGGCTTTTTCAGGTGTTTTCAGCAGAAATCTGTTTTTAGCAGAAATTCTTCTGTTTCACCTGTTTTCAGTGCAACTTTCTACTTCTTTACCTGTTTTCAGTAGAAATTCTGCTGATTCACCTATTTTAAGCAGAATTTTCAGCCTTTCACCTCTTATCAGTACAAGTCTCAGTATCTTCTGGTCATTTCAGAAGAAACTTTTCACCTCTTTTCAGTACAAATTTCTTTACCCCTTTTAAGCAGAATCTTTGCCTTTTCACTTTTCAGCAAAAATTCTGCTTATTCAGCTCTTTTCAGCAGATTTTTCAGTTTCTTTACTGCCATACAATTTTTAGCAGCTTTTCATCTTTTTCAGTCATTTTCAGCAGACAGGTTCAGCGTTAAGGCATCCACACAGCATTTTCGCAGGAAATGCAGATTTTTCTAGTTCTAGTTGCAACTTTTTGTACTTTTTTGGCACTTAACTACTTCCACAATTTTCAACCGATTTTTACCGCTCAAATTTTAAACTATTCTGCTATTTCTGCTAATGTGCGCTATGACTTTTGGTATTTTTAACTGTTATACTTTTTAAAATATTAAGCTTTTTTCCTTTAATTTGTCCCATTGAAATGAATGGGAAACTTCCATAATTCTGCTAAAACTTACTCTTTTTCGAAACTTAACTACTTTCTCATACTTTCGCCTAGAACAACCATTCAAATTTTAAAATGTTCACAAATTATTGGGCTATTCATGAATGATTCAGCTTTTTCATATCTGTTACCGTTTTCATCTTATCCCTCTTTAAGTTTTGAGTTTCATCTTTGTGATTTTTCACAAAATACATGCGTTGTTATGGTTGCTATGCACTTGGTTCTAAGTGAGCCACTGTACCTTTGGCAATTTTCTCTTCATGTCCGAACAACTTCTTGCTACTCGCTCAATTTTCACTCAACCCACACAAATTATACATCAAAATGTAGGTATTTTTGCTGGCTTTCAGAAAATGTCACTATCATTCTTGTGAGATTTATAGAATTTTGGCAAATCTCCTCAGACCAACACAAAGTCAGAAAACTCTCCATAGAAAGTCAATGGAGAGTTTGTTCAAAATCATCGCTTGATTTCTCTAATGAGAGGCATATTCAAATCGTCATATCTCCTTAACGAAGCCGGGTTAAAACATGAGGCTTGTCCCCGTATATCTTCAGACACTCCTGACGCTCACAATTCAAGAATTTTTTTCTCACCTATTACCGTTCTGAAATGAGTTAGACTTGTTTGAGGGTAGGAAATTTGTCCCTCGCTCAGATTTCTTCAGCTTTCAAACTCTGGAAATGAACCACTTTTTTTCTCTCGTCATATCTTTTTGATAGATTTCCACAAAGACCTGAAAATTTCCATGACTGTTCACCAAAGCCTGCTGTCTCTTACGGTGAAAGAATGATATCGATACTCCAAATAGATTTAGAGTTAGAAAGCGTTGTTTGAGGGCAGGTCAAGGCAGTTTTGCTTCGCCTCTACTCAGTTATGGTGCATTACAAGTCAAATATCTTTAATAATTCATATTTTAATGATAAATTCTTAACACTTGAAGATTCCCCCATCTCTTCTGAACAAAACGGTGTAAGAATGACCGTTCTAGCCCCTACGGTTAGGAAATTATGGCCATTTGTTTGAGAGGAATCCTCACTATGAGAAATACACTGCAGAAATCCTGTCTCTCTCTGTGCTGAGTGTGTAAAACGGCTGCACCTGTTTTGGCGGGAAAAAGTGCACAGGCTCTCTGATTGGTGGATTCAAATTCAGCAGCTCCCAGGCTGCTTGACTGAGCTAGAAACTTACTCTCTCTCCTCTGTGTGTGTGTGTGTGTGTGTGTGTGTGTGTGTGTGTGTGTGTGTGTGTGTGTGTGTGTGTGTGTGAGAGAGAGAGAGAGAGAGAGAGAGAGAGAAAGCCTTTTATGGGATGATCTCATTGTAAGATTCAAATTCAATATATTTAGACTGGTTGACTAAATTGGATCTTGTGTGTGTGTGTGTGTGTGTGTGAGAGAGAGAGAGAGAGAGAGAGAGAGAAAGCCTTTTATGGGATGATCTCATTGTAAGATTCAAATTCAATATATTTAGACTGGTTGACTGAATTGGATCTTGTTGTGTGTGTGTGTGTGTGTGTGTGTGTGTGTGTGTGTGTGTGTGTGTGTGTCAGAGAGAGAGAGAGAGAGAGAGAAAGCCTTTTATGGGATGATCTCATTGAAAGATTCAAATTCAATATATTTAGACTGGTTGACTGAATTGGATCTGTGTGTGTGTGTGTGTGTGACAGAGAGAGAGAGAGAGAGAGAGAGAGAGAGAGAGAGAGAAAGCCTTTTTATGGGATGATCTCATTGTAAGATTCAAATTCAATATATTTAGACTGGTTGACTGAATTGGATCTTGTGTGTGTGTGTGTGTGTGTGTGTCAGAGAGAGAGAGAGAGAGAGAGAGAGAGAGAGAAAGCCTTTTATGGGATGATCTCATTGTAAGATTCAAATTCAATATATTTAGACTGGTTGACTGAATTGGATCTTGTGTGTGTGTGTGTGAGTGTGTGTGTGTGTGTCAGAGAGAGAGAGGGAGAGAGAGAGAGAGAGACAGAGAAAGCCTTTTTATGGGATGATCTCATTGAAAGATTTAAATTCAATATATTTAGACTGGCTGACTGAATTGGATCTTGTGTGTGTGTGTGTGTGTGTGTGTGTGTGTGTCTGTGTGTGTGTGTGTGTGACAGAGAGAGAGAGAGAGAGAGCTTTATGGGAGCATCTTTTATTGGGAGTATGTATGATTTAAATTCAATATATTTAGACTGGTTGACTGAATTTGATCCTGTGTGTCTCTCTGTGCATGTGTGTTTCCATATGTGTACATATTTGTGATTGTGTGACTGTTATACTTTTTTTTGCTGGTTTTTTTTCATTTAACAATTACATTTGAGGGACCCTTAGCATGTTCAGGATTTTTTCAGCTGTCCATTTTGCTTTTCCAATTTTTCTATTTAGGTTACTACTATTGTGCTAAGTCATAGCATTTCTGCTGCTTTTCAGTATTTGTGCTAAATACAGCATTCCTGCTAAATCATACTATTTCTGCTATTTTATGAGATTTGTGCTAAATACAGCATTTGTGCTAAATCATACTATTTCTGCTATTTCATAAGATTTGTGCCAAACATAGTGTTTCTGCTAAAAATAGTATTTCTGCCAAATATAGTATTTTTGATTAATTATAGTTTTCTACCAAATCATAGTACAGTTTTTACTGCTTTTTATATGGCTTCTAAGACAACCAATCATATCCGAGGGCTTGCACATTCAAATTTGCATATTGGGGCATTCATGGCTTCTAAGACAACCAATCATCTATGTCATATATCTATGATATTTCATATTTTTATTTTAAATGGTCAACATTTCAAGATTCTCCCATGTCTTTCTGAACACAACGGTCTAAGAATGACCGCTTTTTAGCCCTCTACGGTTAGGAATTTATGGCTGTTTGTTTGAGGGGAGTCCTCACTATGAGAAATACACTGCAAAAATCCTGTCTCTCTGTGCTGCATGTGTACAAGCCTGCACTTGGTGCACCAATTTTGGCGGGAAAAAGCACACAGCCTCTCTGATTGGTGGATTCAAATTGAGAAGCTCACAGCTGTTTGACTGACCTAGAAACATGCTGTTAACAGCCCCTGTTCACTTGCTGATGCTGCTGGTGTGTGTGTGTGTGTGTGTGTGTGTGAGAGAGAGAGAGAGAGAGAGAGAGAGCCTTTTATGGGAGCATCTTATTGTATGATTTAAATTCAATATATTTAGACTGGTTGACTGAATTTGGTCCTGTGTGTGTCTCTCTGTGCATGTGTGTTTCCATATGCGTCCATATTTGTGATTGTATGATGGTTATAGTTTTTTTTGCTGATTTTTTTTCATTTAACAATTACATTTGAGGGACCCTTAGCATGTTCAGGATTTTTTCAGCTGTCCATTTTGCTTTTCCAATTTTTCTATTTAAGTTATTAATATTCTGCTAGGTCATAGCATTTCTGCTGCTTTTCAGTATTTTTGCTAAATACAGCATTTCTGCTAAATCATACTATTTCTGCTATTTCATAAGATTTGTGCTAACTATAGTGTTTCTGCTAAAAAATTGTATTTCTGCCAAATATAGTATTTTTGATTAATTATAGTTTTTCTACCAAATCATAGTACAGTTTTACTCCTTTTTATATGGCTTCTAAGACAACCAATCATATCTGAGGGCTTGCACATTCAAATTTGCATATTGTTGCCTTCATGGCTTCCCAGCCAGCCAATCATATCTGAGGGCTGGCACATTCAAATTTGCATATTGGGGCATTCATGGCTTCTAAGACAACCAATCATATCTGAGGGCTGGCACATTAAAATTTGCATATTGTTGCCTTCATGGCTTCCCAGCCAGCCAATCATATCTGAGGGCTGGCGCATTCAAATTTGCATATATTAGCCTTCATGGCTTCCCAGCCAACCAATCATCTATGTCATATATCTATAATATTTCATATTTTTATTTTAAATGGTCAACATTTCAAGATTCCCCCACGTCGTCTGAACAAAAGAATGTCTAAGAATGACCGTTTTAGCCCCTACAGTTAGGAATTTATGGCTGTTTGTTTGAGGGGAGTCCTGACTATGAGAAAGAGACTGCAAAAATCCTGTCTCTCTCTGTGCTGCATGTGTAAAAGCCTGCACTTGGTGCACCAGTTTTGGCGGGAAAAAGCACACAGCCTCTCTGATTGGTGGATTCAAATTGAGAAGGTCACAGCTGTTTGACTGACCTAGAAACATGCTGTTAACAGCCCCTGTTCTCTTGCTGATGCTGCTGTGTGTGTGTGTGGGTGTGTGTGTAAGAGAGAGAGAGAGAGAAAGAAAGACACACACAAAGACCCTTTTTAGGGTAGCATCTCATTGTTGGATAAAAATATTATATATTCAGACTGGTTGACTGGCATAGACCCTGTCTGTGTGTGTCTCTGAGTATCCATATTTGATTTCTTGTGTATTTGTTGATTTGTGTATCCATATTTGAGTTTGTGTGTATCTGTTGGCTTTTCTTCTTTTTTTTTCTTTTTCTAAATGTATTTTTATTTTATTTTTCACAGGTGAACAACAATTAGTTTTCAGCGAACTTAACCATGTTCCTTTTTATTCAGCTTGTCATTTTACCTTTCCAATATTTTCACTTAAGTTATTACTATTCTGCTCAATCATAGTATCTGTTCTAAATCATTGTTTTTAAGCTATATTGTAGGATTTCTGCTAAATCATAGTATTTCTACTATATTATATTTTTCTTTCTAAATATAGCATT
>NC_052946.1:7533307-7633307 GCF_013358895.1 Oreochromis aureus | reverse complement strand
AGTTTGTTCAAAATCACCGCTGGATTTCTGTAATGAGAGGCATATTCGAATCGTCATATCTCCTTAACAAAGCGAAGTTAAAACATGAGGCTTGTCCCAGTATATCTTCAGACACTCCTGACTCTCACAATTCAAGAATTTTTTTCTTACCTATTACCGTTCTGAGATGAGTTACACTTGTTTGAGGGTAGGAAATTCGTCCTTCGCTCAGATTTCTTCAGATTTCAAACTCTGGAAATGAACCACTTTTTTCTTTCGTCATATCTTTTTGATGGATTTCCACAGAGACCTGAAAATTTCCATGACTGTTCACCAAAGCCTGCTGTCTCTTACGGTGAAAGAATGATATCAATACACCAAATAGATTTAGAGTTAGAAAGCGTTGTTTGAGGGCAAGTCAAGGCAGTTTTCGCTTGCCTCTACTCAGTTATGGTGCATTACAAGTCAAATATCTTTAATAATTCATATTTTAATGATAAATTGTAAACACTTGAAGATTCCCCCATCTCTTCTGAACAAAACGGTGTCAGAATGACCGTTCTAGCCCCTACGGTTAGGAAATTATGGCCATTTGTTTGAGAGGAATCCTCACTATGAGAAATACACTGCAGAAATCCTGTCTCTCTGTGTGCTGAGTGTGTAAAAACGGCTGCACCTGTTTTGGCGGGAAAAAGTACACAGCCTCTCTGATTGGTGGATTCAAATTTAGCAGCTCCCAGGCTGCTTGACTGACCTAGAAACTTGCTTGTCTCTCCCTGTGTGTGTGTGTGTGTGTGTGTGTGTGTGTGTGTGTGTGTGTGACAGAGAGAGAGAGGAGAGAGCCTTTTATGGGAGGATCTTATTGTATGATTTAAATTCAATATATTTAGACTGGTTGACTGAATTTGATCCTGTGTGTCTCTCTGTGCTTGTGTGTTTCCATATGTGTCCATATTTGTGATTGTGTGACTGTTATACTTTTTTTTTGCAGATTTTTTTTTTTTTCATTTCACAATTACATTTGAGGGACCCTTAGCATGTTCAGCATTTTTCAGCTGTTCATTTTGCTTTTCCAATTTTTCTGTTTAAGTTATTACTATTGTGCTGAATCATACTATTTCTGCTATTTTATAAGATTTGTGCTAAATATAGTATTTCTGCCAAATATAGTATTTCTGATTAATTATAGTTTTTCTACCAAATCATAGTACAGTATTTTTGCTTTTTATAGGATTTTTATAGGATATTTATATTGCTTAATATAGTATTTTTGCTTTTTATAGGATTTGTGCTTAATACAGTATTTCTGCTAAATGTAGTATTTATGCTTAATCATACTATTACTATATACTTTTGCCAGGTCCCCAGGCAGCCAATCCTCTGAGGACTGAGACATTCAAATTTACATATCAGGGCCTGCACGGCTTCCCAGCCAGCCAATCATATCTGAGGTCTGCCGTTTCTTCTCTCGTCATATCTCAGCGACGGATGTACAAAGAGCAATGAAAATCGCAGGCATAGTACACCAAAGTCCGCTGATTCGCCCAGTACAAGAATTATGCTTCTAGTCCACCTAGTTTTTGAGTTACACGACGTTTTGTAACTCCAAAAAACGGCGCTCTTTGCCTCTCACCGCGATCTAATTCTGACTGCTCATCACCCTGTTTTCCAGGCCCCCGTTCTCTTTCCCAGTGGCACAGTTTGTAATGACACAGGTCTGCAACCCAAAGGTCGTGGGTTCAATTCCACCTTGGACAACATGTTTTTTGCCCTACAAATTAATACACTATCACAGACCAGTAATTCATATTGATCATTTATTACAATTCTGCAAACTTTTATGATTTTACCAGCTTTTCTAATATGGACCTCACATTCTTGTTAACACTCCATGGCACAAATACTGTTCCCTTTAGGCTCTGTGTATGTGTGTGTGTATCAATATTTCTCCCATTTTAAAGTATTACTCCTCCATAATTGTATTTCTGTTAAATCAAAGTACTTTTACTACATCTTAGTACTTCTGCTCAATCATAGTATTTTGCCAAATCATGGTTTTTGTGCCAAATCATAATATTTGTGTTATGTTATAGTATTACTACTAGGTGGAGGAATTTCTGTCATGTTACAGTATATGTGCTGATTACAGTATTTCTGTATAATAGAATTTTGGCAAATCTCCTCAGACCAACACAAAGTCTGGAAACTCTCCATAGAAAGTCAATGGAGAGCTTGTTCAAAATCACCGCTGGTTTTTCTAATGAGAGGCATTTTCAAATCGTCATATCTCCTTAATGCAGCGAAGTTAAGACATGAGGCTTGTGCCAATATATCTTCAGACACTCCTGACGCTCACAATTCAAGAATTTCTTTCTCACCTATTACCATTTGGCCATGAATTGGGTTTGTTTGAGGGTAGGAAATTGTCCCTCGCTCAGATTTCCTCGGATTTCAAACTCTGGAAATGAGGCACTTTTTTTCTCTCGTCATATCTTTTTGATGGATTTCCACAGAGACCTGAAAATTTCCATGACTGTTCACCAAAGACTGCTGTCTCTTACGGTGAAAGAATGATATCGAGACTCCAAATAGATTTAGAGTTAGAAAGCATTGTTTGAGGGCATTAGTTATGGTGCATTAGAAGTCAAATATCTTCAATAATTCATATTTTCAAGATAAATTGTCAACACCTTAAGATTTCCCATCTCTTCTGAACAAAACGGTGTAAGAATGACTGTTCTAGCCCCTCACGGTTAGGAAATTATAGCCATTTGTTTGAGGGGAATCCTCACTATGAAAAATAGACAGCACAAATTCTGTCTCTGTGCTGCATGTCTGTAAAAACAGGTGCACCTGTTTTGGCGGGAAAAAGTACACAGCCTCTCTGATTGGTGGATTCAAATTCAGCAGCTCCCAGGCTGTTTGGCTGCTGCTGCTGCTAGTGTGTGTGTGTGTGTGTGTGTGTGTGTCAGAGAGAGAGAGAGAAAGAGAGGGCGAGAGAGAGTTTTTATGGGAGCATCTTATTGTATGATTTAAATTCAATATATTTAGACTGGTTGACTGAATTTGATCCTGTGTGTCTCTCTGTGCCTGTGTGTTTCCATATGTGTCCATATTTTTGATTGTGTGACTGTTATACTTTTTTTTGCTGATTTGTTTCCATTTAACAATTACATTTGAGGGACCCTTAGCATGTTCAGGATTTTTTCAGCTGTCCATTTTGCTTTTCCAATTTTTCTATTTAAGTTATTCATATTGTGCTAAGTCATAGCATTTCTGCTGCTGTTCAGTATTTGTGCTAAATACAGCATTTCTGCTATATCATACTATTTCTGCTATTTCATAAGATTTGTGCTAACTATAGTGTTTCTGCTAAAAAATTGTATTTCTGCCAAATATAGTATTTTTGATTAATTATAGTTTTTCTACCAAATCATAGTACAGTTTTACTGCTTTTTATATGGCTTCTGAGACAACCAATCATATATCTGAGGGCTTGCACATTCAAATTTGCATATTGTTGCCTTCATGGCTTCTAAGTCAAAAGATAATCCATGTCATATATCTATAATATTTCTTTTCTTTTTTTAAAAAATGGTCAACATTTCAAGATTCCCCCATGTCGTCTGAACAAAACGGTCTAAGAATGACCGTTTTAGCCCCTACGGTTAGGAATTTATGGCTGTTTGTTTGAGGGGAGTCCTGACTATGAGAAATAGACTGCAAAAATCCTGTCTCTCTCTGTGCTGCATGTGTAAAAGCCTGCACTTGGTGCACCAGTTTTGGCGGGAAAAAGCACACAGCCTCTCTGACTGGTGGATTCAAATTGAGAAGCTCACAGCTGTTTGACTGACCTAGAAACATGCTGTTAACAGCCCCTGTTCACTTTCTGCTGCTGCTGCTGTGTGTGTGTGTGTGTGTGTGTGTGTGTGTGTGTGTGTGTGTGTGTGTGTGTGTGTGTGTGTGTGTGTGAGAGAGAGAGAGAGAGAGAGACAAAGACCCTTTTAGGGTAGCATATCATTGTTGGATAAAATGTAAAATGTAACAGCAAACTTAACCATGTTCCTTTTATTCAGCTTGTCATTTTACCTTTCCAATATTTTCACTTAAGTTATTACTATTCTGCTCAATCATAGTATCTGTTCTCAATCATTGTTATTAAGCTATATTGTAGGATTTCTGCTAAATCATAGTATTTCTACTATATTATATTTTTCTTTCTAAATATAGTATTTCTGCTATAGAATAGTATTTCTGCTATTTTATAATATTTGTGCTAAACTGGAGTATTTTTGCTAAAACATAGTATTTATATAAAATTAAAATATTCATAGTATATTACAATGTCTCTGGTAAATCACAGCATTTCTGCTATGTTGTACTGTTTTTCTAAATCATAGTATTTCTGTAATGTTTAAGAATGTTTGGCTAAATATATTCTTTCTGTTATCTTATACAATTCTACTAAATTTTGTATTTTTGAGAAGTTATCGTGTTTCCTGTAAGTTACAATGTTTCTGCTAAGTTCTGCTATGCTATTGTATTTCTGCCAAGTATTATGTTTCCTCTAAGATATTGCAGTTCTGCTAAGTTACTACATTTTAGCAAAGTTCCTTTGATTCTGCAAATTTTACAATTTCTGCAACTTTTCAACTTTTTCAGCTATTTTTAGCAGACAGCTTCAGCATTACAGCATCCACACTGCATTTTCAAGAGGAAATGCAAATTTTCTAGTTCTATTTTATTATTATAGATTCCGTGACGCTTTTTTGTACTCTATCTCCTTCAAAACCGCTCAACTTAGAAAACCATTCAAACACCATTAGATTCCTCTTCTTTTGGACATGACTGCTTGTATTTTTCTCATTTATAACATTTATATTTTTAAAATTATTCAACTTTTTTCAACAAAAATTTCCCATGTATTTCAATGGGGAGACCCTTCAAATCCTCATTCAACTTACTCCTCTTTAAACTGTATCTACTTCCACATACGTTGACGTAGAGCCACCATTCAAACTTTAAAACGAAGACAAGACATTCAACTATTCAACATGTATTTATCTTTTCAATATCTATTATACTTTTTCTTCAGTTCCAGTTTAAGTTTCATGATGTTTTTTCAGCCATTTCAGAGTTTATAATGGGTGTGTGTGGGACGGAATGTTGGGGCTAGAGTGAGACAGCTCAACTGCTAGAGTGAGAGGAGCAAAAAATTAATCTTAAAATCTTTTTAAAACTGCTGCTGTGTCCACGGTGTTTGGTCTACAGGTATGATTTTACCCTCAAAACGTAGCCATCGCTGTCCTCTTTCATCCAATGTGTTTACTATTGTACTAGGTGTTAGGGTTCTTTCATAAATGTCACCAATGCACAGCCTCCTCCCTCCAACTCCTCCATAGACTCTAATGTTAAAATGGCTCAGAAGGTTCGTTTGAAAATCAGAAGAGCATGGTGTTTTTACACTGTCACCACGTCCATATAATAAGCTCCACAGGCATGAAAACTGAGAATTAGGTAGACTGGACATTGCTGCCACTCACGGTGAAAGAATTTCGTCAATAGGACCTGTACTTTTCATTTGGGAGCGATTTGTTTCGACCTGACTTTTCTGTTCATTTTAAGCAGCAAAAGTGAGGTGCATGTCTGTGCGCGTGTGTATGGAGCCATTGGGTGCAGTCACTATAGCAACCAGGCTCACACCTGCCTGCTTAACGAGCTCTCTCTCTCTCACTCTGCCAAGATTCATCTTAAACACTTCTCTTTCAACTGCTGCTGTGTCCACAGTGTTTGCTCTACAGCCATCATTTTACCCTCAAAATGTCACCATCGTTGTTCTCTTTCCAACACTGTCTTTCAAAGCTCAGACATTTACATTTTTTAAACTGTGTGGATCCAAGTGGAGGGATCACATTTTAGTCATTCAGTGATTCAAAGAATATGAACTTTTAATATTCATTCAGATGTTTTCTGACTTTGAATCTTAGGTTTTTCTAATTTACATTTAAAACATTTTCAGCTATTTTCCAACTTCTTCTGTGTAAAAATCAGCTTTCAAAGGTTCTGCACTTTTGTTTTCAGGTTAAAAATTCTGTTTTTTCCAGCTCATTCAACATTTTTAGGTTAATATTAATTCATTTCAGTGCATACATTCAGATTCAAGCATTCACACTGCAGTTTCTTCAGAAAATGCACTTTCTAGTTATTTAATATGATCATGTAACCATGTGATTCTTGAACTTAAAGACGTGTGCTTTTACAGGAGAGTTCAATATATCAGTGCTAGGTGGCTATAAAGAGAGTTTCAGGATCTAAGTTGCTTTATAATAGTTAATATACATAAAAGTTATTTAAACTCAGTAAACAACAAAATGTGCATGGCTGTTCTGCAGTTTACTATTTTCATTTGCCTTCAGGATATTACTGAACTGTGTCACTGGAGCTTAAAAGGACATGCTGACCACTGGCAACCCGAAAATGATTTGTACACTAAAAACAGCCATAAAAAATTATGTTTCTGTTCAAAAACACTGCCTGTAAGCATCACTGCCAAGTAACCATAAGGTGAACATAAGGAGAACAAATAGTAGGATCTGCTGTATCGAGAAATTACTAATGTAAATGAAGAACATGTTCACAGAAACGCCTTTCCACCCTCCTCTTTGTAAAATAAGGAGCGTAAGAATACAGAATTGTAACAAAGGACAGTTTTCTTTGAAATGTGGTGTCTAGATACTTTCTTTGGATCGCATTACAGTAACACTGTGAGGAATCCTGGAGTTATTTCTGAGCAGGGAATGTCCTTAAATATGAAAAAAAAAATACATGGGGCTGTTTTCTTAAATTTGCACAATATCTTTAAAGTTTGAAACATCCTGTCTAAGAGTGATGGTGAAAAACTAGCTCAAGGCTTGACGACTATAATTCATTATTATTAGATGAGTCTAAAATCTCCCTGAAAAGCCTTTAGTTGATCCAAATAAAACTGAAGTGAACTGAACTGAATTAGACTGAGCAGTGGAACAGGAATGCCTCTCGGTTGCGAGCGCAGTTATTCCTTCTGTGTCCATGTGCTGTGGTGCCGGTGGTTGCTAGGGTTCAGGGGAAGCAGAAAAGTGATGCGATGTGGTGCAACACTTGTGTCTTTGCAGCAATATCTGCTGTAATGCTATTTAGAATCGCTAAAGGGGCAAAAACTGATCTATTGTCAGTTTCCAAAGCATGTTTACAAGATGTTACAAAAATCTGTTTTACGCCAGCCTAGAATATTCTTCACAGTTCAGATTTAAAGTTTTCCCATTAGAAAACAATGGCTGTACAATGGATGGCTATTTTTATTACAGAGACATTTAGATACTGATGAAACTTAAAGTCAGGGTCACTTTGATTATGAATTTCTAGGATTTCATTAGTTTGTTGATAACGAACAGTTTCTGGATGCAGTTTGCTAATCAAGTGTGTCATCCAAATATATTCAGTCTTAGCTCCAAAATACATCAAATGAAACTCCAGAAACCAATGGCTACATCCATCTGTTGTAACACAGCCACACAGTCCACTGTGCCCGCTAAGCTTTTGTACACACACGATGGCTCCAGACAGACTATTCACTTCCTGATTTTTGATGTACATCCACACAGATTTCTTTTGAGTGGGATAAAAAGTTGAAACGTCACATAGCTTGAAATATTGCTGCCCAGTCATCTCCACAGTCAAGTAACTGAATATAAAGACATCCTTCACATCTTGAAAAGATATTTTAGCCAAAAATAGATAGGCCTCCTCTGCCTGAGGTGCATGCTGCTGCTAGTCATAAACTACCATAACGTCGATGCCTTGTATTTATCTAAGGAAATAGACTTACATCTATCTCTTCTGTCCTCACTTATGCATGCATTCAGTTTCCCTTCTCAGCAAGCGGCAAATGCCCTATTTCACTCTGCAGTGTAATGACGACACATCTCTTGTGTGGAATGAAGACTTTAAACTGCATTATTTCTTTGTGTCTCTGTGTGTATTACAGAAATGTGTAAGATTTCTTTGAATTCACCCTCTGGTGAGTTCTCAGCATGGCACCCTCGCTTTTATTCTTTTTGCCCCTTTTATCCGCTTTGTGCAACACTATACAACACACACAACTGCCCACAGAGGGAACCAACAACAAAGGGAAAAACATAATGTTCCCTTTTTTCCAACTGTTTGCTCAAAGCACGATAAGCCTAATTCCAGAAAACATGTAAATGCAAATTGTTTTCCGTCTGGCGTACCTCAGTTTCTCCTTCGAACTCGGAGGAATCCAGTAGGGTCACTTTAAAGGGGGCTGTTTTAAGCCGTTTGGAGCCTTTCTGGGGAGATTTCAGGTTCTTGTTGGGAGACGTTTTTTCAGACATGTCATCGGTTTCTCTGTGTCCATCCATGTGCTTGTTCTGCTCCTTTACATGTAAATATAAGAAAAATATATAGAAAATGAAATGACAGTTTGAGTTTCTGTCATTAAAGTAATTGTTAAAGGATAATCTGAAATGAAATACAACCATTCTGCTCCAGAAGAAATACAGTTATGGCAACCAAAAAAAAATCTTGTGCTGAAATATGACAAAATAAGTGGATTCACGTTATATGGAAGCTCTGTCCTGAGAAGACCGTCTGGACAAACAAACTCTTTTAAGTGTGAGAGTTGTATTTTGCAAAAATCTGTGTGAGTTATGAGCTTCAGTGCCAAACTGTCAGGAAACACAAATATATTCAATAAAACAACAAAAACAAAAAATCCATAAACACAAGTCATTTTTGCAGACACATAAACATAAAACAGCTGAGTTTTATTTAGATACATTTTAACATCAGTAGTCAGACCTGCATTATACAATGGTGGCTATGGTGGCTATAAAAAGGCCTGTGAGCTGGTGACAATTTCTCACCACACCCACTAAATAGCAACTGCTGCTAGCTAACAAAACCAACAGCCAAAACTTTTCTTCTTCTTTCTTACACTTCTAAGTGGTATATGGCTTGACATGTCATAATGTCTAGTAATGATGTTCACTGGAAAGACTTTAAATCTCGCATACCCCAAATTGCAATATGTCATGTTACGAACATTAGTAGCATTTGTTAAGTTAGCATGACTGCCTGAATAGTTTAATTCATATAAATACATTTATTTCTCGTCCACCATTTTGGACATGTGACAATCTTGGTGACAATCTAGGATTAAGTGAATAAGCCCGACTACACAGGCCTAGAGACGGGTATGAAGTGGCTGGAGGAGGTTGAAAGCAGTTCCCAGGAAAATGATTACTGCAGCTCCAGTTACACAGGCTTACAGACTTTCAGTCGCCCATTGCAACTGCACGGCAGTCGCTTTGCTCACTAGCACATTGCAACAGTCATAGTTTGAGGAGAAATGAGGGTACTTTTTAAAGATGTACTATCCACGAAACAGCGAGTACAGTGGACTATACAGTGGACTGTACTCACTGTTTCGTGGATTTTTTTGTTTTTGGTGCAATTTTGCATGCTTTTTACAGCACATTGTGTTTTGCGTCCTAATTGGCTGTAGACCATTGTCAATCAATCTCGTGCGGCGTCTCCTGTACAGTACAGAATGCGTTCAGCTTGTAAAATTTACATAAATCTTCGTTCGCTAGCAGTGAGACTCTATAGTGCTGCACTGTATGTTTGTAAGTTTTCTCCCCAACAAACAACAACAATGTTGACGAAATGTTTTGCACCGTCAAAGGCAAACGTGGGTGCCTTTGGTTTCATTCTATAATACTGGACTTATTTTTCTACGAAGTGTGAAAATGTTCATCCCTGTCTGAGAAAAGTGTATAAAGTATGTAGTGAGGGGTTTTACAGCCTTAAAACTTCATGTAGCAGCTAGCAAACAAAACAATCACGCTGACATTTTTGGTGCTTCACTTTCTTTATAGTTTCATGCAGCAAGAGCCAGCAACCTCCAGGAACCACTTTCAACCAGTGGAGGAACACACATTTTTCCAAAGCAACTGGTGATTGTATGCCATCCAATATGTGTATGGCATTACAAGATACAGGAATAGTCTGGCACAGATTAATCAAGAAGATTAGATAATGGGCTAGACGTAAACAGTTTAATGAAGAATAAAGACTTTGGTTGTGTAGACAACAATTATTTTTCAGTTTAGCTTTTACTTAGAACAGTTCCAAACTCACTATATAAAAGCTATAATATCATGTTTTTCCAAATGGCGGTGTGTTTTTACTGTGTTTCCACCAACTAGATTTCTGTAGCATTAACAGTAGTCTAGTAGTACTATGAGATCCATGCTGACCTGTTTCGCTATTTTACTGTCAGAGGCTGAGTCCTGCATGTCTGCTGCTTCCCCCTGCTGTCCGGGAGGACTCCTTGTTTGCGTTCTTCACCTCTGACTCGAGGCCTTCCTCTGTCACTTCAGCAAAGTAACACCAACCTGAGAGGAGACAGGAGCATTGCAAATATATAATATCAAGTTTATAATGAAAAATAACTGTGTGTAGGGCTACAATGCTATATCGATGTCATTAATCGTTCCCCTCTTTAAAAAAGAAAAAGAAAAAAATCTAAAAATATTCTGAACACAAATGCATGTATTCCCAAACCATAATGGCGCCTTCATTATAAATTCTAAAAGCTGTGCTTTCTTTGTAAAACACCACTTGCAAAGACATAATTCAAGCTGCCGTCAAGGGCATTTACTTTAATTATAAAATCCCTCACTCAGCCAGATAGTGATCATCTATTTAAGCAAGGCAAGTTCCGACACTCAGGTGACGAATACCACAAAAAAGTAAATGAGGTTATGAGTGCTATAGTCAGTATTTGCTTCAAATACCAGCTGTTAAAGAGAAAAAAAGGTAACAGTAGGAGATTACTTATCCATCAGCAGCTACGCCTGTAATTCTTCAGTCTGTCTGATTTGAGCGCATATATGCACAAGTTATTAAACCTAATAGTCCAATGTTCGTCACATAAAGAAAATATTCTACCTAATAAATATAAAAATGCATAGAGAGCAGCAGACGCTTTGTTTCAGTTATATAGGTTTATTACGTATCATCAGCGACCAAAGTCAAGTGTTAATTTTCCTGGAAATTCGTTGGAGCTTGCTGTCTTTAGTTGCAGGGTGTAGGTGTGGGTGGATAGAACAATAACCGCAACTGCAGTGACACAACAGAGCAGCCAGTTATGTCAGTTAGCACGTCTAAACAGAGGCCCAGAAGATAAATACTTAAGACACTTAAGACACTCTCACAGACACCTCTGCACTAGTTAGAAACCACAGCGTAGAAATGTTGCAGCAGATGCATTGTTGAATTACTATTCTACCAAGTTAAAGCAACAAGTAAAGTTTCAGTTTATTTAATTGGTTCAGGAATCAGAGCAATAAGCATCCATTGCAAAACTGGTAGGTAGGTTAGCATTTGCATGGATGCATATTTTTGTGTCAGTTTTATCTAACTAGTGAGTAAATGAGTTTTTTTAAGTAAAAATCACAATATTTCCTTCTAAAATGTGGAGTAAAGAAATAAAAATGAAACTAAATATAAATACAACTACATAAAAACTGTAGTCTTATATATCTTATCTTAGATTAGTTTAGCCTGTTTTAGCTTATTGTAGATTAGCTTAGCTTGTTTTAGATCAGATTAGCTTAGCTTGTCTTAGATTATTTTAGGATGTGTTAGTTTATCCACATTAGTGGAGAAGTCTGCGTTAAAGGCTTACCTCCATAGCTCACTAAACAACACACAATACTCGCAAATTAAATTTATACAAAAACAGAAGTAGCTGAAAATTTAGGCTGGAGTTTTACAGGGTTTACGTGGCATTTCGCCTTGCTTTAGCAACATCTGAGTCTGGAGTGGTAATTAGTGAGCTTTAGCCTGTTTTTCTATGCTTTGTGCTCAGTTCAGGAAAAAGTTTTCCAGGCTGATATGAAAGAGGTTTTCCCCTACAATGCCTGCGTGTTCAGGTTATTGTGCAACAGTCACAATATGTGCAGTAAATAGCCAGTGTTATATATGGTATGGAGCAAACATGCATCAACAAAACAGGCTGTCTCGTATAAAATGACTAATGGAGAGGAAACATCAAGGACTTCTGTTTGCAATATTTTGCACCCCGCCCCTTTTTGTTCCATCTCCTGGCACCATATTACATTTTTTTTTTTTTTTCAGTTTTAAGCAAGGAAGCTTTTTGTGACTCAGATTTTGTTTGTAGTACTTAAAAACGCCATCACAGGAGAAGTATTTTGTTCACATTGTAGATTTTCTGTGTAATAATTTATGTTCTCTTCTGAGAACTCTTGTTTCACCGCTGAGGCTTCATGTTTAATGTCTCAGAAGCCCACGTGGGTTAGATACATTTACGTGCGAGATGCAAAAATAAAAATGACACTGTGTGCACTGCCTAGTCGTCTGTTAAAAGGGAACAGGCAGCTCTGCCTGCCAACAATGGATTTCTCACTGTATGACTGCTGAACATTAGCGGAGAGCAGCGATTTAAGTATGAAGCTTCTGAAGCCGTGGAACATTTTAGTGCGAATGGCCCAGATACACAGTAGTTAAAACTTCCTGCTCCTGCTTTTATTTTTGCAATTTACTGAACAATGAAGAAGCTGCTCATTATTTTTTCAGTCTAGGGGCGGATTAAAACAAAAAACAAAAAAAGATGACCCAGGAACACGTTCTTCTTTAACCTTTAATCAAAAGAAGGCAGTGTACATAATGTGTAAGCATAACAGGAAAAATGCTTGCATTTTACACAAGTCCCCTGAAGGTCTGTGCTGTATATAATCCATACTGTATATGACCCTGGAGGTCTCTATGCCCCACAAGCAGCAAATCACATCAAAATAATGCACCTGAGGATTGTAGGCAATCACAGCCAGCACGGGCAGCACAACCGGTTCACACTGGTTCAGAGGAAAAGACAGTCCCCTCCCAACTCCAAACCAGAGAAGGTCTTGACATACACGCACGTGTTTAAAGGAGTGTGAACCCCTCCTCTCACTCCTCCTCCTCCTCCTCCTGGTCTGCAGCTCTATCACAACTGCCCCATTACTTACAATCACAGCAAATTGACAGAAATGAATTCTCCTCCTTGGGGACAAAAGTGAAGCGTGGACTGGTATGTCCGCTCAGGGCCTCATTTCCTCCTCGCTGTCTGATCCAGCTGAGTACTGAGCTATGAGGTGCCAAATCAATTTTCTGTCACTGGCTGGATCGTGGGTATGACTGCCAAGTAAACTTCCCCGAGTGAAGAGGTAAAGCTCAGGTATCGCGCTCTGACGGAGGAGGAAGCACACCAGCGTCCTCCCCCGGTCCAATTCAGTCAAGCCGAAAATAACGAGCCTCTCCCCTGCGTGCTTTACAGGTGCGCGCTTTCTCATTCTGTCCAAGAGAAACAGAAGCTGACGTGCCTCCCCCCACCACCACCACCATCACCGTTTAAGATCCATCTGGGCTACATGACACGGTGCATTCATCTACAGCCGTTTCTGTGAATATATCTGTCTCAGTTGTGCTGTGTTCAAAGCAACAAATTACCTGAGAGCAGCTCCGCTCTAACAGTGTCTGTTCATGGCTGTGGACGTTTTTCACTCTCACTTCAAACATGTTAGCAAGCCCACAGCGAAGCGTGACACATTTTATAACCATACTCAGATTGATAGCTACTGTTGCTTTTGAAGGGATATCTTCGATTCATGCCAGCCGATAATGAGAAAGCCTGTCGAGGACGCGCGTTCAAGCAGGTAACACGTAAGAGAGAATACAAATCACACGATCCGGAGTGGGCTCGGCACTCGGTGGGGTCTCTTATTGAGACATCTCTTGAAATCAGATTAATTACCAAATTAACGCAGATTGATGTCACAGAGCGAGGCAGTCAAGCTCTGCAAAGGCATTAATTTCCTGCAACAGACTATTACCCACAACGGCCTCGATCACCGCTCTCACCGAGACCTCTGCGAAGGAGAAGAAAGAATCAGAGAGTGCAGAATGTGCTGCATGCTTCCTTTGTTGTACACTGGGTGCAGTTTACTGACAAGGTCTGCCTTTGATATCTGCCATCAGTAATAATAATTCATTACAGGGAGCGGCGTATTGTTTCCTCAGAGGGTTATGACACGCTACTTTTCCCTAACAAGTGCTGCCTTTCCTTCGTGTTTCTTCTGCCTCTTTCTCTTCACTCTCATCAGAGCTGAGCTTTCATCTAAGCTAGCCAAGTGGAGGGAAAACGAGGGAGGGAGCATGCACGTCTGTGGAAGACTACTGGCTCGGCTCCGAGATGCAGTTGCCATGGTAACGGCATAGAGCGCCTCTTTTTTTTTTCTTTCTTTCTTTCACGCCCGCTCTCCTCTCTTTTTCTCCAAAGACGAGTGACAGAGAAACAGAAAGACCGAGCTAACGAGGAGGGAAAGATGAGAGGCCAAAAGATGAGGCGGCTAGGAAGACGGGCGGATGGGGGTGGGGAGGTTGGGATCGAGGATAAACGGAAAAGATAAGAAATTACAAGAGGCAGGAAATAAGATGATGTGGCACCGCAACTCAGAGGAAATGTCAAGCAGCCTTTCCTCTGATTTTGCGTCGGACGAGCTGTGCACAGGGACTGACATCGAGGCTGCAGGCCACCTCTTGCTAACCTCCTTCTACTACATGCTGAGCAATGAGAACCCTGTGCTCACCACTCTTTGGTAATCCCATTGTACAATCCACCGCTCTGGATTGTACAATAGGTGATCTTAATATCATTTACCATTAGCAATGCTTCAGAGTAATCAAAGAGCACCGGAGAGTAAAAGAAGTGAGCAGAATAGCTACTGCAAAGGGCTACATGCTAGATGTAGGATAAATGCAGCCAAATTGAAAGAGTCCAAAGAGTCCCACTGTTTGATGATGAAGCAACAGCAGTGATATGTGGTATAAAATGTAGATAAAAGAGGTATCTTGGGTTCCTGGTACACAGCGCCTTTGCTCAGCCGTGCTTCAGGGCTGATGTTCAAGTACAGTAAAAACAAGTGGAAGAAGCGACGGTGAAACATTCCAGCAGCAACAGTTCTCTGAATATTTTGCATATCAAAGTTATGTGACTCATATTCATATTCACAATGGACATTTTGACTTCGGCAACACTGCATTGTGGGAATTTTTGCAGTAGCAATGCACACACCATACACAAGGCATTTAAGTGTGAGTGTTAGAATACAATATGTTGCCAGTGATAATGGCAGGGGTCACTATAAAGCAATCTCTGTGATGTTATACACATTGGAAACAGTCATCTACAATACAGCACAATATCCGTGCACCTGAAGATGAAAAAAATATCAATAAGAGGGCTGCAGAGCATGAATTATATATTTATTCCCCACACTGTGCTGTCAGTGTCTGTGTACTATCATTACTGTTTTACCTTAATGCTGTTTCAAATCAGTTATTTAGCTCTCTGATTTGATTTTTACTTGCGAGTTCATTCATTTCTATTTTCATTTATGAAGTAGCCACTCTAAATGCAATTAGATGGGAGAGTTGTTAAGAGGCGATGCACGTTTTTGCGAAAATATCCAAATTTGCAGCTAATGTGTTAAATTTATACAAATGGAGATCAACGTTTCCCTCAATCATCTTTCTATAAAATGAACATGATGTGTGGAGTGGCCGAGGTGAGAAGCCACAAAGACATAAGTCAACAAGCCAGCCAGAACACGCAGACTAATTTCTCTTACTTAAGTTAGAGTTACACTGCATTCATTCAATATACTGGAAACTGTCTTTTGTTTAGTCAGTCGTTCATTTTGTATTAGTCCAACTGTAAAAACAAAGCTAACACACAGGTGAAGCTAAAAACTGCAGTTCCTGGTGTGACCACTTGAGGCTGGCTCCAAAAAGCAAGTTAGACAACAGTCACTGGCCAGACCCCATATACTCCCATGCAGAAATGCCCAGTGTCCACTGAAACTGACATGCTCATGACCTGTGATCATGTCAGTGTCCCTATTAGTCATAACAACAATTCAACGAGTAGCCTTCATAGCAGATGGCTGCCTGAGCTTGAGCCTGGTTTTTCCAGTGTGTAACTCACCCATTTGGATTTTGGTAACTGACAGATGTGGCGACACAGGCAGTTACTCATAATTGTCTGCTAGGCCACACCTCAGCCAATACAAATGTGAACTGTACGACATCGTTATGGTAAAGTCAAGAGACCAAAACTGAAAAATGCTGTAAAATCCAGCATCTTTCCCCTAGTACGAAACTTTGTAATACTGGCCACACGTTAAACTTTTTTTGCAGACTTGAAAGATAAATTGTGGTCCATGCATTTTCTATCCTCACACTAAGGTCACTAGGCATCTGCTACTATGCTGGGCAATAGGCTACCTCATCAAGTTGTCAGCAACTCTGGCTCTTCTTCCCACAAAGCAGCAGTGCTGCTGCTGGCATGTCTCGTCCCCACTGATCTGAGGCGCACAGCTACGTGTCAGAGGCAGGTCATAAAGTCGATCCGACCGAGAAGGAAGAGAGACTCAAGGACGCTGCCCTCACTCGCTCTAATGATATTCTCTTCCTAAACAGCAATGTCGTTGGGGCACCTCTTGTAGCTGGAGTGCCCTCTCATTACTCTGTGAAGTAATCATGGGTAATCATCAACCAAAGTACAATAACAAGATGAGGCTTCGCCAGACAGACAGCACAACAACAACAATAACAACAGCAGCATTAAGCTCCACATTCCTACAGTGTGTCTGGAATCACCACAGAGGAAGAGAGGCTGTGTTTTCCTTAGTGCAGCCTTAGCAGGAGTGTCGCTCTCCAGACTAAATATGTGAATTAGGATACGAGCTCAGTGAGAGATAAGTATCAGCACACAAAGCTGCAGATAGAGAGCAGAGTTATGGAGAGGGCCAGAAGTTGGGGTTAGTATAAATTGCTGCAGAGACGTCCTTCTGTCACAGCGTATCTAATGGGAGCTGACCTTTCTGATGCTGGGCCGGAGACTACTGGAGCATGCACGAGGACCTTACCTCTGATGGATCGGTCTCTGTGGGTGCCCAGAAGATGCTCCCAGCAGGGGCTACAAATGCAACGTTTTTTTCCCCCTCCCTTGCACTTCTTCCCTCGTTCCCCACGCTCACAGCTGATATCGTGATAAACAAGCGAACGCAATGCAACTAAAGTTAAACCTAGCAGGCTGAGAACATGCTAATGAGAGTTTAAAACAGGGAAATGAGGACATGGGCGTGGGAGCACATGGGCGGTCGAAGAGGCATCATCACGAACCTCGAGGGCAGGGAGACACATGGTTGCAAGATGAAGCTTGTCGGCTCGTCGGTGCGCTGTCAAAGCTGTGCAAAATCCGAACTCACTGATCGGTGCTTCTTAAAGGGCAGAGGCTTTTAATGCTGCATCTTTTTTAGATATTTCCTTGGGTCTCCTGAGAGTGTCAGACAACAATAGCCAAAGTCGCTTCCAAAAGAAGTCCTCCAGAAATGTTTGTTTCTTCCCACTGCCCACTTTGTGTGTGAATATCTGTTATTTCCCGGCTAAAGCTCAGGTTCCGTTCACCAAATGTAAATAACTTAATTTTATCAGGTAATAACAAAAGAGAAAAAGTGCAGTTTGTTCCACTTTTGTCCCAACAGATGCATAAAACATGTACAAGCGGCAATTAAATGCAGCCATTTTAGATGTGAGGCTATGTGCTTCTGTTGTTGTGTGAAAAAGAAAAAGAAAAGGCGCTGTCACATTGTCAAAGGCCAAATGTGTAATTGTCTCCACAGGAAGCCTCCAATGTGCTACAGTTAATGAGAGACTGTCACAATGGTTGCACTTCCCAAACCAGATTCTCAACGACTGTAATCTCTGAACAGGAAAATTATTTCCTATTGCTTAGAATCACAATTGCAGCTGTTGGGTTTGTTTGGCTGTTGGAGAAGTGCTGATGACAGCAAACAGCAAACAAGTCCGTGCAGTTCAGAGTGTCACTTTAGACGAATCTATGCTCACTAGCATTGTTACTGTTTAATGTTACAGAGTTAAAGGAAACTAGAGCACAAACAAGGGTAAACATAGTTAAGATGCTGACAGCATTAACACATCAGTTGTTAGCTTTGTAGTTTACACTGGCATGCGTCAGTTTTTAAGTTCAAGCCTGTAACACAAGGTACCTGTGCAACCTTCTCACTCGAATCGCAAACAAGCTGCTGTTTGTGCTCCGCGGTTTTATGATCACGCTGTCAATAAATCCACATCTCCGCTAACAATTTCAAACCGCTCTCGTCTGATGACCCAAACGGCTTCAAGTTTTGCCTCCACACAGCACACAAATTTGGTCAATCATTTTGGCTTTCCCTTTGAAGAAATGCACAAACACACGTCCTCCCACACGCCGGCGTTCTCTCACTTTCTCTTTGATTTGCCCTTTTCTGCGTTAAATCTGCTAATTTATTTTTCTCCGTATGTAGTCAACTCATGTTTATATGGCTTTTCATTCTTTTTTACAAGCTTACAGTTATTCTTGCCTCTGCATCTTTTACAATAACTTGCCATGATATATTTGTATGTAGAAAACAGATTTTTTTTTGTGTGCAATCAGCCTGACAGGAGACGATGGCTGCAGAAGCATTTGTTGACAACACAAGCATCAATTTAAAGCCCTTTCAGAGATCCACCTAGATGTGATGAGAATTTCATGTTGGGTTCGTGTCTGAATAACGACTGATTTATTTCAAAAAAAAAAAAAACGGGAAAAAAAGCAATCTAAAAAGTCACAGAAACCTTTATATGAGAAAAAAGAATTCAGTAAAATTTCAATAGCAATTTTGGCAATGCACAAATAATGCTGATTCACTGAGTGACTGAACTCTCCATGTGTCTTGTGCTGCTGTAGCTTATAGAAATGTTTTTTTAGCCAATTGGGGCAGCTGTCAACAAGATACTAAAGGTGCTCTAAAGGTGATGTGGGTAGCTGCTTCCATGTCAAGGTGACATGTGGTTCAGTATGTCATCCTGTATGTTGGTTCAATTAAAGTTACAGTTGTGCCTAGGTTCAGTATGTCATCCTGTTACCTCTTTTTTATTCTACCACTTCGGTGGCTAACCGCTCCATTTTGCTAACTAGCAAGAGACTTGTTAACTTGTAAAATTACAACATTACTGAGTTTATTATAAAATTTCCTACGGAGAAAAGTAACAACTTGGCAGTCAAAAATAAACAATTGCAGTTAGCATGTGCATGTTGCTAATATTATCTTATATAACCCTATGGGCAGATTTTTTCAGGCCTGAAACGCTTTAAAATTCTTCATTCATTCAACATGACTGCACACCAGTGAACAAAAGACATGGATTGAGTAGTTTGGTGTAGAAGAACTCGACTGGCCTGCACAGACTCCTGACTTAAACCTGACAGAACGCATTTTGGATGCATTAGAGCGGAGACTGTGAGCCAGGCCTTCTCGTCCAACATAAATGCTTGGCCTCACAAATGCACTTCTGGAATAATGGTCAAAAATTCCCATAAACGCATTCCTAAACCTTGTGGAAAACCTTGCCGGAAGAGTTGAAGCTGTTATAGCTGGAAACTCTATGGATTAAGAATAGGATGTAAGCCATATTTGTCATGATTCAGCTGTGTGGCAGGCAGGAAGTGGACCCAAACGCAAGCTCGCGGAGGCAGGAATAAACTCAAAACACAGCTTTATTGCTGGACAGGAAAACGGCGAAGCAAACTGACATGAAACTAAACTGGGAAACAATACACTGGTACACAGAGAAACACACGGCCATGAATGAGGGAGAACGCGACACAGGACTGAGGGAGACGCGGACCTAAATACACAGAGGGTTAACAAGGGGAGTGGGCGCACACGGGGAACACAGGTGACACTGATAATCATAACGAGACAGGGCAGGAGTGAACACAACATGACGCATACTGACGAGGGACTGTCAAAGTAAAACAGGAAGTGCACAGAGGTTCAGACGGGCGGAGAGAGAGAGGACAGACATAACGGGCTGGGGAAGACATTGAATGAAACACAAGGAGGGGAAACGAGGGCTCACAGATACACAGAGGGGCACACAGGGGGTAATCAAATAAGGAACATCTTGGCAGAACCTAGGAACCAGGCATCAGGAACCTAGGAATGAAAGAACAAAGTACAAAACACATGAAAACTAAGAATACTGGGCCAACGTGGCCCAGGACCATGAGAATATTTATATCCGTGCAAAGGCAATTCAGTTCAATTCAATCTTATTTATACAGCGCCAAATCACAATAGTCGTCTCAAGGCGGTTTATATTGTAAGGTGGACCCTACAATGATACATACAGAGAAAAACCCAACAATCATATGACCCCCTATGAGCAAGCACTTGGCGACAGTGGGAATCGGTAGAAACCTCCAACAGAACCAGGCTCAGGTAGGGGCGGGGCCATCTGCTGCGACCGGTTGGGGAGAGAGAAGGAAGACAGGATAAATGACATGCTGTGGAAGGCATGGCAGATGTGCAAATACTGAGAAAATAGTGTATATACAAAGTAAAATTTTTAGTGCAAAGAAAATCTGTCTTTTATCTAGGAAAACACCAGGTCAAAGCATGAAGGCTTTATTTTTTGTGGTGTGTAAAATGTTACAGATAAATTACCAAATGTTTCAACAAAGACGTACTGGTGTCAAGTTCAAGATACTGGCATTGGTTCTCTACCATTTTCTGTTTTGGTAAAATGAGTGGTATTTGTTGACTTTACCGATGCTTTTTCTCACAGAAAACAGCCATCTGGTGAGGCTGGAAATGAATGAGGACTGGTTAGTTAACCAGAGAAGTAGAGCATTACAAGGTGAAACCAGAATAGTGAAAAATGAATATTCCAGCAGGGTTTGCCACTATACTTTAACATTAGTGTCATTTGGGAAATAGTTGCCAAAGTGCAGCTTAATTTAATGCCACAGCATTCAGTTCAGACTTGGTATCATTATTTCCTGAAACATGTTTTTTAGTTTATCTCAAACTCATGCCTTGTCTCTGAGAGTAATGTTTTAATAAAGCCATTTATTTAATGGACAAGAACTGAGCGTCTGAAAGATAACGGCAGAAAAGTGACACCAGTAATTCTACATATTCTTTATCTGAAAAGGGCTAAAGGAAAATGTTTCAGTTCTATCTGTCCTTAATAAAGAGAATTCACATAATAATGATGATTTTTTAATTTAAAGTATTAGTGAGACATTACAAAAAGCTCTCCTTAGATATCTCAGCCTATAACAGTGAGATAAATAAGTGTGTTGTGAAATCCATCCCTTCCAACCAGGAAGTTGTGAGTCGTGCCTCATGATCCTGTTATAAGCACCGATACAATACCCGCCTTTGTTTCCTGCAGTGTTAACCCGACTGGCACAAGGCTCAGATTAGTTTTCTTTTTTAATGGAAAACTGATCTGCAGACAGGGTTTCTTTAAAACCGAGCACCCAGTGAAGAGGAGTGTGTCTCAGCACAGTCCATTTTTAATGTAAAAAAAGAGCACACTTTCATCTTTTGTGGCGCTTTCTTCATGAACTTTTGATGTATCCAAGGTCAATCTGAGTCCCCACTTATTCTCAATCAAAAATACGACTTACATGTTCGGGAGGATTTCAGAGCTATGACACACAAACGTGACAACGAAACCTTGTGTCAGCTGGCATATATTATGCTAATGGTCACGCTCAAGTGCATATTGCAAATGCATGTCCTTGTAAGAGAGTTCATCGGAAAGAGCAGTACTCTGTTGGAATAATTCCAGAGAGCACAACACAGCCAAGACTCGGTTATCTGGACACTAAGGACACAACTAGCTGCCTCCTAACACTGAGCTGCCGTTTACACACAGCAGTGCCCTCCAAGATGATTCCTTTCACCCTTAAAGTCATAGCAAATGCCATAAATCAACAGGAAACGCCGGGTGTCAGGAACCCCTTACAGCATGACTCATCTCTTCACAGGTCGCCTTGAGTTATAGTCCCAATCTTTTTTTTACTGTATCTGAACTGTACTCAGGGGATCAACATGGATCAGCCAGCAGCACACAGGAGGAATTGTTGGGATTCCCCTTTGGGAGGATGCCTGGAGCTAATTTTTTTTGCAATCCCATTACATTTGTGATCAAAATTCCTGGAAATTGCAGGGACTACTCCACACTGCAAGGACGCTAAACAGTTGAATTCGCTTCATCTTTCTAAAATGAATGAAATACCACGAGACGCAGTGATTCACAGCGCATCGAGGAAACTATTTCACCTTTGTTGCCTTAAACGGAAAGATAAAAGCTGCTATTTTCATCTCCAGAACACTTCTACGTAGAACTTCCATGAATGTTAATGGAAACATAAAAACCTCATCAGAACAACACTGCAGTGTGGTCCACCGGGAACAATTCAGAAGACTTAAGAGGTTTGCTGGCCTCTGTGCTATTTTGGCACAAATGGACCCTCCTCCTAGGCCCCAGTGGCACCGCTCTCTGCCAGCTGAATGCATCCTCCTGCTGCTGCTGCTGCTGCCCAGCTAGCTCCGGCAGCCTCAGTTGCTGCTGGCTAATGGACTGCTTACAGTGAGAGGGGGAGAGGGGGCAGAGCAGCTGTGGGACATTGCATCAACATGGTGCAGGTGCAGACCATCACCACACAAAGAAGGCTGGAGTGCACGACTCAGTTTGTGAGTGTTTGTTTGCTTGCCTTCATCCCCAGTCCTTCTATGCACACACACACACACAGACACACACACACACACTGGGCATGAGCTCATCATTCAAGATGAGTGGCACACACTCCAAAATGTTTTGGATACAGGCCAATTCACATTTTCCATGCCAGGATGCAGAGACAGAGGTCGTAGCTGTCTCAGGCTCCATGGATGCAAAATGCCGCAGGAGAGGACACACGGGGAAAGAGGGGGAGAAAGACGACGTGTGCAGCGCGTTTGTAGCCAATCGCTAAAGCCAGTGGTGTAAAGGTGACCGTGCTTGTGCCTGCTTTTGCAATGAAGATCCCTCAGCTTTGTTACGACCTCCCCGAGACGCTGAGAAACAAAGAACTGTTATTTTTTTTAAATGTTCTCACTTATTATTTTCATAATTTCTTTCTTCTTTTTGTTCTTTCATTAGTATTTTTTAATTATACTCACAATGTGTGCATTTTTTGTCTGATGTTTTCTCTCGGCCTTTCTATTCGTGGTCTAACGTTCTGCTATTGCTCTGCTGTCATTAAAGAGGCTATATAAATCAGTTATTATTATTCCCAACAGTTTCACACAAAACACTACGGCAACAGAGACTGCAGCATCACCCACCGTCCCCGTCATGGCCCATTTCAAGCTTGGTCCCAAGCGCCCGACGGAGAAGGTGGCACCATGCCACACCATATGGTATTCTATGTGGCGGAGTGCAGCTCTCTGCGGGAGAGCTGAGCTGTTAAAAGAAGAATCCTGTCAACTGGACTAATTAACGTCTCTGTGATCCGGGAGGTTTAACACAAAACCGGGCCAGACACCCTTCACCAAGCATTACATTTGCCAAGGCCTTTCTGCCGAGCAATACACAACTATCTTTACACATAGAGCAGACGGCGGCTCGTGATCTTGACTGTAGATGAAGGAGGCTTGTTAGAGTAACATTTTATCACTCTGTCTCTCGTTCCGCCCTTTGTGATCTGATAGGCCTGGAATAATAAGCAGTTAGCGCGTTATCCGCTAACAGCTCCGTTGCAGCGCGGAGATAAAGCCGCACAGATCTCAGCAGGTGTGACCCCGCAGCAGAGCCTGGTAATAACAGTGGAAGCTTTCACAGTGACACGTAATTATCATGAGAGAGGAGCTTTTAAAAAAAAGAATCATCAAAAGATCGACTTCAGAAATTAGCTTCAGCATGTTTAATGTTGACATTAAGGCGGTGCTGATAAAGCGCTCACTGTGTTGCCAAAACACACATAGATACAGTAAAGGATATGAATTTTAGTTCACATGGCTTCTATTATGAATTAAGCCAAGACAAAAATCTGTTCGGCGGAAAGCACAATCTTTTTCTTTTCCTTTTTTATGTCATTATTACAGGTAAAAATTAAATGAATCAATCTGTTAGACATTTGGACAACAAACTCTGCAGATGGGCCAGATGTACATAAGAGCCTTTTGCACATCTTCCAGGTACAGATGTGACACATTTGATGAGGTGATTTTTCACAGAAATCCAAATGTCAGCACACAAAAGATACGACCGTAGAGTCACGCTCAATCAGTCGAGTAAAAATACGGATTAAGAAACAATGTACCAAAAACAATATCAAAACAGTTCATAAAAGCAAGCAAACAGGAGACGGGGAGTTGCGGCAGGTGTTGATTAAAATGAAGCTTGAGCACGATGCTCAGCGAACTGTGAGATCACTACAGGCTATGACTGCGCTCTGAAGATAAGACCTTTGCAGCATGCACTGAGCTACATTTAGTCAAGCATCAGTCGGATCAACAGCATCTCCACCCTCCACCTGCTCGGCTGGGTTCCCAGCTGTGGTGGTTCTTATGCTGATTCTCTCTCTTCCTTAAGATTTTATTCCTTAAGAATTTCACGATCAGTCAGAAAATATTTTTACATTTATTTATTACCAGCATTTTTCTGCAATAGCCATTTATTGTATCTGCAAGTAGCAATTTCCTCTTTAGAAATGTATTATTGTTGAGCATGGATGGAAAATGAGTTAACAAACCCGATTTGATGGTAATAGTAAAAATAAAAAAACAACAATAATAAACTTTATATTTTAAGCTATACAGCGTAGCTAGCTCCACTAGAATCAACCTTTAACAGGACTACATAAACTATATAAAGATACATGCTAGTGACATTTTTAATGTTATTTATCAAATTTATGAGAGAACATTCAGTTTTACTTACTAAACCTAAAAATCAGAATGCGAATGAAGAAGGACTTTTGTGTTTCAAGTAGACAAAACCACGTCATGGTTTTGTTGGAAAGAGGGATCAAATGCCAGACGCAGAGATAAGCAAAGTAAACAATAAAAAGTGAGACTTTATTGAGCTAATCCAAGAGCAAACAAAAAGTCCAGTGGTTGAAAGCAAGGCAAAAAGGAGCATGAGGAGGACAAGGGAGACGAACAGACTTTCTGATAGGGAAAGGTACCGACTGCCACACAGGTGGGACCAGAAGCAGAACGTAAAACCATATGAAGACACATGAGAACACTAACCTCTGAAATAAAACAGAAAGTAAACTGCTGTCTGAACTATCTGTGCTATTCTTACTGATGTTTTCACACCCACAATTTTATCTGTGTGGGCCTTATGCTGACCACCCAAGCTAGCTAGCTGGCTTAACAGTGGAGCAGCTAGCTCAACAGCTGCAAGCTAATTTATGTTAAACATTTAATTCCTACATATTAACATTAAGTTATTAAACTAATTAGTTTTACAGACTAAATGTAACAAAAAAACAGACAATTGTTAAGCCTTAACTTCTTCACACTTCCAGGTCACCAGTTTGCCATATTGACTTAAGGTCACAGTCACAGTGTTTTAGCCACATGCTAAACAGACACATTTTCTGAAAATTAGAACGTGTTACATTTCAGTCTCTTACATTTTGGTGTTAATTTTGCTCTCTGGCTCTCTTCATGCTTTAAGTGGGAGATGAACTCCCCCATCTCTCTGTATCACCCACTGTGTCTACACAGAAGTAGCAAGAGCTACACCTACACACTCCGCATGTGCCTTCCGTTTGCCTTATAGTCTGCAGCGCTGCATTAATTGAATGCAAATGCAAGAGCACTAAACTTCCCCCCAGCAGGCTGGATGTAACCCTCTGCAACATACTGCTGCTTCTTAATATTAAAAGTGCTCATGCAGTTGAAACAAGGGTGTGAAGTAGCCACAGGAAACGTAAAGCCATCCACCCTTGCTCATACAAAGTGGGGGGTGTGGTGATTTGGAGCCACAAGGACCAGTCCAACACAGAAAGACTGCCAACCATACAAGCTCACACCCACTCCTATGGCCAATTCCCAACATTTAGAATAATGGGGGTTGTTTTTGGCCTGTGGGAGGAAACTGCCTGTGAGACGACAGTACCTTCATCTGGATCACCTGTAAGTTGCAATGACTATTAGCTGACGTTGTCATTTTAAAACCATGCGGAGGTTGGTTGCACTGTATGCAAACACACCAGTTTCTCCTCTGCCCTATTTATGACACAGTGGTGGCTTAAGGAGTGCCTGATGTGGCGTGTTACCGTGGTAACCTGGGGCAATGCCAAATCAACCTGACCTCACATATGTCTGTAAGACCTCTGTGTTTACTCCTGTAAGAACAGCTATAAAATACAAAACTGGCCTGCAGAGAGAGAGCTGTTTTATAACATAATGGGGAATTTCTCCCTACTTCTGTCTGCGTGTTAGAGGTACATTTTTGATCTGTGCCTCTTGAAAAAAAGATATACTATTACACAAGGGAAACTATTTTGGAAACACATAGAATTAAAAGTGAAGTTTAACCAGTGTGCTATGCAAATTATGCATGCATTTGAGTAAAATGATGTAGCATGGTGAGCTTAAAACCGATGCAAAGTAAAGCATAAGTTATTATGAACTGCCTGGAAACTGCAAATCCCAGTGAAACGTGAAGCAGCTGCCCACCCAATCATCTGCAGAGCCGCCCAGATCGGTAAAGAGAAGAGGAATATGAATTCTTCAGTGGCATATGGTTTTTCGCTAATGATGCATACAACTGAATTCGTCCCAGTAAGAACCAGCAGATGCGGCGACATCCAGAGAGCAGAGCGTGTGTATTCGTGTGCCCAACACTGCGCGCGCGGGTGTCGCTCTTGTGTTTGTTTGCTCTCTGTGGTATGAGATCTGCCACCGCACACTCTTCGCCACCATCGAGCTGTCCTCCTCAAAGTGTCCTCTGCTGCTTGGCCTTAAAAAGTGACAAACAGAGCGGGTTTTGGGCTGCCTGCAGCCCTGTTCAACATCTGTGGCACAATCTGCCAGCAGGCGGGGAGCGCGGGTGGAGGGGAGGCTTTATACCACAAGGTTAACAGAAACAGTGAAGTCAGAGGACAGGAGACACAAGCCAGGGGCGGTTTGATGCAGCAGTATCTCTTTTTTATATGACAAGTGTTAAATGATCTGTGGCAGATTGTTTTGTGTTAAATTACATTTTAAGGTGCATTTTCACACCAAATGATGAAACACTATACTGATTTCCAGCTGCATCATTGTATTCTAGGACTAGAGCATGAGCCACAGTTTGATATGGTCCATACTTATCTTATACTGCGCTCCTCAAATCAACTTCCTGTTTTACTTCTTCACCCCCCTTAAGCCAGCTTTCTTTCAATTGGCTACATGTCATAAACTGACTGTTTGAGAAAAAAAGTGGGAGGGGCTTCCGACGTCATTAGCTGTGTCTGGCCCCAAACTCCGCTGCAGGTCCCAAAGTCAAATGAACACTGCGGCATTACTCAGAGTTAAAAACTGTCTAAATTCTTTCATCGGTAATAAAATGATCAGTGTGGCTGCTCTACCAGGTGTAACAATTAAGTTTGTTACACCTCCATGAGAAACAGGATTTATGAAATTTAACAGAGTTAGAAGTTAGCAGGAAGTTAGCTCGCTAGTTTCCATCTAAATATAATATACCATGTTCTGACTGAGGGATTTCTGAAACAGATTAAGATGTACAGCTCTGCTATCACTTCCAACATAAATGAAGACAGGAAAGTAAACAGCAGTGACGTCTGTAGGGCTACTGAAGTTGGGCTACGTGGTGGCTAGCGTTACAGCTATGTTAGCATAACATAAACACAGTGAAGCTGGAGGATGAACGCTAACTTTTTTCCACTCGATAAAAGTTAACGTGAGAGTTCCTGATGGTTAGGGACAAATGCAATCGCATGGCAGGATGCTGTCAGGAGAACAACTGAGATAATCCATCCACAATACGAGGTTAGTCATTAATATACTGCTGCATGGGCTGTAGTTACATCGTAAGGTTTTAAAAACTGAGCTTTAAAATGAACAGTGGTAATAAAAACCGAGAGAGGCCGACAGTGATCACTGACTTTTTTAAGGGGCTTGTTGAGATTAAATAGAACAAGATACAAAGCATTAAAACATGTTAAAAACACAACAGCTTTAATAAACGCAGAGTCGCTTAGATCAGGGTCCATACGTCACTTAAAGACCGGATATAAAAGCAGTAAGGGCGGAAGAACTGCTATCTGAAGCCAGAGGTTTCAGCTGAACTGAAAATTTCAAACTTTAAACATGTTTATTATGAACATCCATCATTGGAACAATAAGAAGGTAAAACCAGAATAGATCTTGGAAACCATGTGAGGTCTAAGTGATCATCGATAACCGTAACCCTACCCTGTTCTCCTTGTTTCTATAGCATAGGGTCAGGGGTTAAGGTTGAGGTCATGAATGATGATGATTTGGATCTCTGGGGGTTAAATGAAGGTAATCAATGTGGACAAATGTCAAAAGTGTGGCAAAATTTGGTTGACGTGTGTCATTTTGAGATAGGTTAGAATAACTGTATCATTTCCAAGAAAACTACAGTGTCTGTTCAGTCATGTGGCGCTTGGCTGCTGAGCTTGCATTAAGGACGGATAACTGACAAAAAACATGAGAAATGGAAGATCCTAATTTATGGAGACGCAGCAAAGAAGCTTGGCGTCTTCGCTTGATTTCACTCTTGGCTAATGGACTGTTGGCTTGATGAACGAGTCAATGAATTAATCAATTGTCATTCAGCTGATTTTCTGCTGCTGCTGCAGGAAAACAGCGGCTATGGTTCTGTTTTTGTTTCACGGCTGACTGTCCAGTGCATTTTGGAATTTTCTCAGCACCGACTCTGAGGTGCAAAACAATGGGCATTGTATAGAAGGGCAGCCAGGGGACTGTTCCACATCTCATTAAGATGCTTCCTCGCATCTCTTTTTACTCGAAAACCTAAATTGAAGGTGAGATTGACTAAAAAAAGCAAGAAAACAAAAGCCATTTTCTTCTGCGAATATGCAGCATGGTTGTCAAAGAAAAGAAGGCTGAGGCTGTTTTGTTTTCAGCCTTTTTCGATTTCGTAGTAAACCCACTATCACCGCACCCAGACTTCTACTGACTTGATCTATTTTAATCAAGATGAGAAAGCTGGAGTCCTATTTAGCTGTGAGTGCCCAAATCAGGACTCAAATAAAGTCTAAAATACTTGAGGAGACCTCATTAGAAGCAGCTTATTTAAATCAAGACAAACAGAAACTAAGGCTTTGTTTTGTCACCTTTTAAAGAGGGATTTCTGTATGAGAGGATCTTATATATCGAGCCTGCTGGCACACAAATGACCCCCTTAACAGTTTTCAGCTTGCACGTTAAAATAGTATTCATCACAACGGTGCAAAATGTTTTCAGTAGGAGAGACGTGTGGCTCAAAGAGGGCATCAGGGATGGGAGGAGGCACAACGGTGCTGTCGCTGGGACAGTGAAGAAGTCTTTCACCCCTTCCTATTAAAACACGAGCTTCTTCTTTTTTAGATTTTAGATTTTTGCTTGTCTGCAAAAGGTTTACGGCCACTGTGACCTCGCAATACGATCAACTGCACTCAAGCACCGCGGCACACACGGAAAAAAGCTTATATGGAATATAATATACTAGTGAAAAATATCAAAACACAATAGGGACTCTTGCCTTAAATGAGCTGGATCAAAACACGGTATTTGCCAATGCCAACAAATATTTTTTTCCATGTTTATTGAGTTTTAAATCTAACCTTTAATACTGAAATCAAAAAGAGTTCTCGAAACATATTCAAAATAGTTCACACACCAATTTCACCCCTGCAAACGCGCACCACCATGCCCAAATTCAATTGAGGAATCAATGAAACTTAACAGTTCGGATGGCATTTGAATCTCATTTGGTTCTGCTTCAAGCCAGACGTATCCATGAATTCCATGAATTAAATTGTCACCGCTGCAGCAAATGTGAGCAAGAGAGGCATCCCCGAACAAGCTGTAGACATTTAGGAAGAGGAGCAAGCCTTCTTTTATTGACTCCTATGATGTACAGGGTTAGACGTCCCCACAGCTAACGCTCCAGCCTGACAAGTTAAGACGGAATGGGCAGAGTTCCCCCTAATTCACATACCAATCCCTTTATGAATGAATTCAGAGTCGCCTTAAGGCTCGTTTCTGCATTCGCCACAGTGACAGGCCCAGCTCGTACTTTTGCCACACTGCCAGCCAGCCTCTTTCCAAATAATCTTGTCCTGTTTATAACCATATTTCACTCCGCTTGTTATTACACATATGCTTTAGTACTCTATTGTTGTGTGCTCTACAGTCTCAGGAGAGCGATCAGCAACATTCCAAGTGTAAAGCCACGGGGAGAAAAAGCCCCCTGACACATTAATGCTATGTGAGGTTACTCCTGAATACGGCTGGAGTTCAAAATGGGACGCCCGGCAGACTCCTCCATGCCTGCATGGGCGCGCATTCCTACCAGGAAATTACACGGGGGAGTCACAAACAGACGCACACACGCACCGTGGAATACACAC
Source organism: Oreochromis aureus (assembly GCF_013358895.1). Taxonomy (NCBI): domain Eukaryota; kingdom Metazoa; phylum Chordata; class Actinopteri; order Cichliformes; family Cichlidae; genus Oreochromis; species Oreochromis aureus. The sequence goes on along the minus strand of NC_052946.1, from coordinate 7,602,697 downwards.
ACAGCTCATGCTCTGAGGCTAAAGCAACTTAAATGCGACTTTGTTCACTTGAGGGGAAAATACACACACAAACAAAAGCGTCGGCCCACACACTTTGACTGACACGACCTTGTTACTGCAGATTACACATTAAGGCAAAGACACGAATGCTCAGCTAATCTTTGCTATCCTCCCAGTGAGGGCATGGCAGGAACCACTGCAGCACAGGAAGGAGGCTGCATCAGTCTGCGTGCGCTGGAAGGGGCAGAGGGGTGCATTTCTTGTCAAGCAGCAAACAACCATGCCTTCCCTCATGTGTACTGTGATGGCAATAATAAACATGGCGTATAAAAAAGACTCACTTTAAAGCACATTACAACAATAACATGCTGGAATTTTAACCTGCAATTATTTCATAAACTGAACATTAACCTGCATGAGCATAATCTCTGACATGTTTCGGTATGAAATGAACCACCTAAAACATCATTTCTTTTATCACAGCAGCACTCAAAGCAAAGTCAACCCTAAGTGGATAGTAGCTCTAACTTGTTTTCACTGGAAAAATATTGCTGATAGCTCACATCATGTAATATAATACACAGCCTTTATTGTATTAGTGTTCACTTTGCACAAGCTGTTTGAAATGTATACTCAACCACTACAAGCTAGCTGTGTGAAACGATATGCAATAAGCTAACGGATCAGCTGGTCTTTTAAAACACCAGAGTCTCTCTGTCTTTTCTAACAACACAGTAATGGTGCTTCTTTCTCAGTTGACCCACGTTCATCTGAGAGGCAACTTAGACAATAACTAAAGCAGGAGTTTGATGGATAGTAACTCAGATAGTCACGATAATTTGCTACAGCTAACTAGCTTCAGATGTTTTAAGCTAATGCTAAAAAAGAGCAATCATCCAGCAGGGCTCATTGAACAGTTATTTTGACCAATACCGAGATAAGGATTATTTATCAGGATTATTCAATGAATTTTTGACTTTTTTTAATTAATTTATCTTTGTAGAGAAAAATGTTTATTCATCTCCAAGAAGCAAAACAGAAACGTATTCATTACACCTGTATGTACGAGACAGGCATGTGAGCTCCCTCTCTATTTTCCCTGTGACAGTGTAGGCTTGTCACTTTGGAAAAATAATTGCACAAGGTGATAAGACATCAACTGTCCAGCAAGTCGACCATTTTCCTGAAGTCTGGCCCACTGGAATAAGATTGTGTTGGGGATTTCAGTGAGTCTTTATGAGCTGGATGGATGTGATGTGCAGGCTTGCTGAGTTGACAGTGGATCAGCAACACTGTTTTTCTTAGCCTTTGTTCATTAATTACACTGCAATCTAATTAACTGTAATTAAACTGCAGTGTAATTGCAGTCATGAACTTATTCAACCGCTGAATAAGTCAGCTGCGTTGCATTCATTGCAAGTGATTTCTTCTTGCTTAACATCATTTGGACTAAATCTAAAGTATGTCCAGCCAACATATCATGATCCACTTCAAGGGACGAGCACTTCGCCTGCTGCTGTATCCACATATATGACATTTGACTTGTGTCTGCTGTCTGTTGTATGTCACTGCAGTCGTGAATAATTACATATCTGAAAACATGACTGTACATAATGCTGCTGTGCTTGACTTTTAGCATGAAAATGTTAGCCTACAAAGTGTGAATGTTTACATAAATGCAGTACCCAAAAAAATCAGTTCAAGGGTTGCAAGCAAGCAAATGCTATAATATACAACAGCAACACAAACAGACCGGCAAATCAGGAATTCGAGAAAGTGAATCAAAAGCGAGGTTTATATAGAACAAAGGTAATCAAGAGATAATGAGGTAATTGCACCACATTAGAGACCTGACACACGCTCCCAAAGCACACACACACATATCTCTGCTGCAGCTCTGTAGAACATCTAAAACACACAAATCTGTGCTGAACTCACATTCGGTTCAATTAGGGTGACCTGAAGGTCGGTCCTAGATCGGCGCTCGGCCTCTAATTCAGCACAAACTGCTCCCTCAGCCTAAATCTGGGCTTGACATCACTGCGTATGTGTGCAACAGTGTGTGTTTCACCAAGATCTTCTCCTGCACTGTTTGTCACCTCAGAGACCCTCACAGATCGATAGCAGAAGGCATTGCACATAATCTCCTGTTTAATATGCCTGTCCTGAGCCTGGGGTATAATTGGAACCTTTAGTAAAAACCTGCCAGTTATAAAATCTATCAGTCTGTGCTAAACAAGGCCTGACCTGGAACCAGAGCGGATGAATAATTGAAGAAGAGGCACGCTACCCATGATTCTCCTCCATCGTCAAAAGCTCTGAGTTCACTACGGGAAAACTTGGCGGCACAAAGTTGTCATGTCACGCAAACTCGATGTTTAAATCTCTTTTCTAAAATGCTCCACATTCATACTTATGCTTGGCTCTGTTTATGAGGAGCTATCAGAGGAAATTCAGATCAGGAGCTTCTTTGCTGGTTATGATTCCCCCTTACTTTTCCCATGTGCAACCGGATGAATAATGCATGCTTCTACTTAAAGGCAACTTCTATGTCGTCCTTAAGACATGAAGAGCCGCCCCGTGACACCTCCGAAGAGCGTTAGACGCAGAAAGTCGGCTAATGCTAGAAGAAGGCTCTTTTTGCAATCTTTTGACATCATTAAAAGTTAAAGAGTGTGTTCAGATAAAGCTACAGTCTACTGAAATTCTGATTAATTACTCTAAAAAGACTTATACTACAGCATCGTGCTCGGAGAAGGAGAAAGTCAAGTGCAAAGGTGCTACTTTGGCCTGAGGGTAATCCAGTATATAATCCATAGTAAAAATAATTGGCTGATAATAAGATAAGATAAGAAACCAGCTGCACCTCAAGCATGAGTGCAGAGGTATTAATAATGGGATTTTTTTCATCATACATAATATTCAGTACATACAAGTGTATCCCCAATCTCACAACTTGGCAACATCTACAGTATAAATTATTCTAATAAATTTGAATTAGAAATGGAATTTTTATGCCACCTAAAGTGTACAGAGGGATTAAAATATTTCCTGTTTGTACCTGAACAGTTTTATGTAATTAACACCGATAAAGGGTAGCAGTTTTCTCACGTTTCTATAATAAATGCAGTAAATGTTTAGAGTTACTGACGAAGTAAACACTGTCAGTGAAAATATGAAAACCACCCATGTAAGTACTAATAAAATTACTGTTACTAAGGCTACGTCTACACTAATCCGGATAAATCTGAAAACGGTGTTTTCGTCTAAAATCGCTCCACGTCCACACTATCGTTTTCAATCGTTTTCATCCACACTGCTACGTTGCTGTACTGCGCATGCATGAAACGTAAGACGATTTGACCTGCGTCATTTCCGTCTGCCGTTTATTTACTTTCCGGCTCTTTGAAACGTTGCGGCAAAATTTTTTATCTGAAGCATGAACAAACTGATATTAATCTTTAATAGGGCTGTCAAAATTGAGAGCAAACAAAACAACTGCTGTACAATGCCGTCCGCTACCTTATTTGAATTGGTCACATGACTGCATCATATGACTAAAATGCATGCAAATTATTGCATATTTGCAATGCATGCAAAAAAAAAAAAAAAGATTCTATGATAAACATGAATGATATTCTGAGTGAAATGCACCTAAAATATATTAAGTCAAAGATTTACTTATTCAAATAAGTAATCATTAATAATTAGAAAAATAGACTAAATATATCCCAATAAGTAAAGTTTATTTGACCAGATTCCATTTAAGTTAAAATTTTACACTGTACCTATGTAACTAAACTTCATGGAAATTTTACATGTAATCAAATTAAAGTCAGCATTTTGGGCAAGAATATTTTTTTTGTGTGTGGAGCTGAAAGTACATTGTCATTGGTCATCACACTAACACTGTGCTGTCAGTAGTTTTGAAATTGTGCTGGCACAAAGAAAGTAATCCTTATAACTGACGCACATTAAAAGCTGTTTGCATTTTTTCCAAAACAAACGTTTTGCTTTCGTCTAAACATCAGGTTAAGGTTTATCACCGACGCTGACTTAGACCTCAGAGGGTCCAAAGAAGCGTACATGCAGAGCCTAATCTGAAAAAATGGTGCTTTTTAAAGCACGGCAGGCAATAGGCTTTTTAGTCCTCATTATCATCTCTCACCCTCAGGTTAATGCTGAATGCTTTTCCACAAAAATGAACCCAAAACCAACTTTAACTTGTAGCCTTCCGAACTAAGAGTTAAGTGGAGGGTTCTCATTAATATTGGATGACTAAAGTAGTACACTAAAGTTTGCGTTTTGCCCATACAGTACTTTTCTGACAGCGTGATTAAAAATGTTTCGATAAAGCACAATCAGGGTAAAGGGTGCTTCCTGTATAAGCACATGAATGCTGGTTTAGTCTGACCTTGCAGAGGATTCACTGCTTAGTACTCATCACTATCTGCTAACTGAATACAGCAGCAGCAGCAGCACAGAGGACACCGGTGAACAAAAGCGGACTGTATGTCACCTGAACATGCAGCAGTAGAAGTCGTACAGTGAGAAGAGGCAGCAGCGGGCCACAACAAAAACACCTTTCAGTCTCTCCTCCTTCCTTTCATGGGGCAGCTGGCAGGCCTTGAAATAAGAGAGGCCGAATGTGCTGACCCAGCACTCTGTAAGTAAATGGCTATCTGTCCTATCATCCTTGTTCGTGGAGGGACCAAATGTAGTGGACACTCTCACTCACAGTCACATATTTCTGTGCACACGAAACAATGTTCAGTGGTGGGCCCTTGACTTGTGAACCGTTGAGTCCAGCTGAGAGAAAAACAAATACAATAACTTAAGTGGACATTTTGTCTGCCTCACCATGCTTAATCTAGAGACCTTTCTCCAGGCACCGTCTGCCAATGTGACTGAAAAATATGATTCAAAGCTGCATGACTGGGATATAAATTAGGGGTGGAGTAATAACGTTGGCTACTGTTATTATTTCAAAACATGGACCTATCAAATTAGTTAAAACAGAAAAAACTAATAAAAAAACATTATTTTAAAAAAAAATAGTTAACAATATTCCTTAATGTATTAATGTTATGTATAATATACTCAAATATGTATGCGCAAGAGCCTGCCTGATATGAGCTGTTGGATTTGCCAAAATATCTGTACCAGCATTCTTAATGGTCGATAAATGAAAATTTAAAAAGTAAAGAAGGCGAGAGAAACACCCTTCAGCCGTGTTATGACTGTTGAGGGTGAATAGTCTGTCCAACAGTGGTCAACTATGCAACTATGCAGCACTTGGGTTTGGAATGACGCATAAACAGAAACCAGCTGCTGGGCAGAGGGTAAACAAGTAAATAAATAACGAACAAATAAAAAAGTACATAGAACTTATGTTAAGGATATCTGTTTCTGTTCTGTGTGTCTGAAAGAGAAAAAATATCAGTATCAACCTTAAAAATCCCATATCAGCCAATCTCTAATATGAGCTGTTCCTTTACTAACAAATTTCAAAAGCAGTTTACACTGTTACAGTTTTACCTGTCTAGAACATTTTCTATTATATCTATACGAGAACTTAAGTAAATACAGAATTCTATTTAAGTAATAACCAGAATTTAAATGCTCTTTTGTTAACTCAATGCCCAATGCAAGATTGGCTTAAAGTTTCATCTTTAATCAGAAATGAGTGCACTGCAAAGCAAAGCTTTAATTCAAAGTCACATCTCAATACATCACGATAAATATGTGTAGACTGGTATGGTTAAAGAAGATGTCAGTCGGGCTCTAGGCTGAGCAGTGCAATGTCAAGTGTAAAACAGACAAGGAGCTGAAAACATGAAATCAATAACTGTCCACCACATGTTGGACTAAATTCCAGTTCACAAGTAATTTAACTGGCAAGACAGAAAACCAGAGGAAAGGTTGAATGATGGGGGCATCTATCATCCACTCACATATTCAATTATTCACTCCCTCGTTAGCGCAAATATTAACAACCCTGAATGAATTCTGAAGCAAAAACACTGAAGTACCAGTAATTTACTATTTAGAACAACAGCAAACAGGTTTGTCAAACAACTGTTTTTGATATTTTAATCATAATTTAATGTTATGTTACTTTTTTAACCCTTAAAAGTTTTTATGTTGTTTATATTTTATAAATATAATATAATATATATATTATATTGTTATATTTATGTATATGGCTCTCAGGTACTGCATGAAGTAGTACACTAGTGTAGCATTTACCTTTTGTTTGTTAGCTAACAGATCACCTATTTACACATTATTCAAAAACATAATTCCTCCTTTTTTCCATATTTGTGGCGAGCTCACAAATGGTGATTATCTGAAAAGCCCAATATTCTTACTGCTTTCTGCAGCCACTTCAGAAATTTGTTTGTGTGTTGGCTGCTAAAAGCTTTATTGTGCTCAGCAGCTAGCTGCTAACATTGCTAACTACACAAACCTGCTAAGCACTTGCTGAGAGTGAACACAAATAAGGTTTTTGCAGACTGTAAAACCAAAACACACTATGGAGACCTGGGCAGTGCTTTTTGGTAGGCTTGCCAATGTAAGCCACTTTATCCACTTTACACATTAAAAATGCACCAATTTTTCCAAGTGCATATGTTTGCCCTTCTATAGCGCTAAAGCTAATGCCTGCGCCAGTGTTTCCTTATTCTTTTGTGGCATCATAGAAAACTGTCTTGTCGATCTAACAGTCATTGCTGTTAGTGGTGTCAGAATGATGCTATAACATCTCCGTGCATCATTCTTATTATCTATCTGCTGTAATAATTGTCAGATTTAGAAACACTAAGATTAAATGCATTAGCCTGGCAGCACCACGGTAAAGTGGTAAATTATTAGAGCTGCTTGGGTTAACATTTCAGACATGCTCCTGTGTGGAATTGGCATGAAATTGATGTTTATTTGTGGGTGTCCTCTGGCTGGCCTGGTTTCCTCCCACACAAAAAGTCATACATGTCTTATATCAAAAATATCTTGCCATTGCTGTTGGCTTGGGCACTAAACTAGAGTCAATCCCCTGCCAGTAAAGAATGCCTGTATTTGCTCCTAAGAATTGAGAATCGGTCAAATCCAGAGGACAGATTCATCCTTGGGGTCAAAACTTTTTTCTAGCTGGCAGATAAAATCAGCCACACACCCTCAGTGCACTCACTGCGATAAACAGCTCTGACACATGAAGGATGGCACCGTGGACAATCTGATGCAGTTTGAGATGTTGACGACAATTTTGCACACCCATGGCTGCTGAAGAGGTATTGTAATAACCTTGAGAAGACGGCTAAATTGAGATTCTATCAAATAAGTATGACGGATGAGTCAGTGGCACAAGCCTGTGATTGATGCGGCGTGATAAAAAGCCTCTTCAAATCTAACATTAATCTGTGCTCTGCTTCCTACAGTCGACTTTGGCTGAAGACTGCTCAGATGAGTAAACAAAAGAGATGGCTAATAACCTGTCACCCTCTTTAATCAATGCTCCCTGCAAGTCTGGTCAAGATACTCACGTAAGAGCAATACAAGAGTCGCAGAAGTTTGGAGCTTTGACTGAAGAGGCATGATGGCCAGAGAGGGTATGGATGGAGTGGGGGGGGGGAAAGGAGAGGGTGGATGAATGCTGAGAGACAAAAAGCTGGATGGAGTATTCTCAAAACAAATCAAGTGCAACTTGATCCCTTTTAAATAAGAGTCATTTGGGTAGTAACTTTAATTTAAGTACTAAATTGACTTTTCAGGAGTCTTTTTTTTATTAAGAAGTCTGTCATATTTAGGGCTGGATATTGACACCAAATTTGTTAAAAGTTGATTCTTGAAGATTCAGTTCAGCCCTCATGCTGCATAAACAGCTTCAGCTGAGGGACCAGAATACATTTCCTCTTCCACAAGCAAGCTGGCCCGCTCTCCTGCTTTCATTTGAATATCAAAAAAATGTGTAAATTACAGACTAAATTGCAAAAGCCCTTACCACAAACAAAATTGGGAACCGAAATGGGTGTCCAAGGGAAAACTGTCAAGGACCAAGTATTATGATATTGTATGGACTGCCACTTCAAAGACGAAACTCATTTACTTCTACAAAAACTCTGAGACGGCACAGAACCTGAGAGTCTGCTCACTAGTTCATCAGCCCAACATCTGCATTAAGACAGACTGACAAATATGGTCTTTGCAGTTTTTATATAATGGGAAAATGCCAGTTTGGGGCTTATTTTCCTAGTTTCATACTGACGTTTGTGAGTTTATTTTGCAACAAGCTGCAGGTTTCAAAAGATGCAACTTTTACTTGGAAGGCAAACTATGTTTTCTATGCCTACTTGGTGCTCATTTCAGTTTCAGGATGAATTATACTGAACGCCTTTGCCTAAACCTGCAATGACACAGGCAATGTTTTCACACTGTTTAGACAGCATGGGCTGTTAAAGAACAAACTGACATACAGAGTATATGTATATGTATATTTAGCATAAATGTGACTGGCTTTCACTTCTGGAGCTGAAGCTCTTAAAAAACTGGGCAATCGCTGTCGCGCTCTTTGGCAAATCCGGCTAACACAAGCACAAATCAACTTGAAATAATACTTCCATGAACACAACTGACTAAGCCCTCCATAGCAACCATAGCAAGTTTTAAATATTATATAACTAAATGTAAACATATTGACTGAAAAAAGAAACTCGAATTTTAACAAACTGTGAACCAGAAAAACTAAACACAATTAATTCTAAAATAAAATTCCTTACATTAGTCAGGTTTATAACTTGGTAGCAAACTTAAGGTTATTCTGATGCCTCTATCAAAATAAACAAATTACTTGATTTTCAATGGTCACTGATCCCTTGCAGGTGTGACAGCCTGTGGGCCGGCGTTCTGGTTGCCTGTCTCTTTCACGTATGTGGTAGGTACAGCACACCTGAGAAGGCCAGTCCCAGTATATAAAGCCATCTTGACTGAACCTCTCTTCATCTGGGGCTCATTATGCTCCTTTGGTTATGTTCACTTATGGCTGTTGTATCATTTAACCTGTGTTTGAGTTTCTTTACTTTATAGCACAATCTGGAGCTGAACACTCTTAAAACTGTAGAGATGACAGTGGACTTCAGGAGACATCCCTCAACTCTGCCCCCCCTTACCATATCAGACAGCCCTGTGTCGACTGTGAAGATCTTCAAGTTCCTGGGTACCACCATCTCCCAGGACCTGAAGTGGGAGACCAACATCAACTCCATCCTCAAAAAGACCCAGCAGAGGATGTACTTCCTGAGACAACTGGGGAAGTACAGTCTTCCACAGGAGCTGCTGATCCAGTTCTATACTGCGGTCATTGAGTCTGTCCTGTGCTCCTCCATCACAGTCTGGTATGGTGCAGCCACTAAACAGGACAGAAGCAGACTGCAGCGGACTGTACGGGCAGCCGATGAAAGGATCATCGGTGCCCCCCTGCCCTCCATCCAGGATCTGTACCTCTCAAGAACCAGGAAATGGGCAGGGAAAATGATCACAGACCCCTCACACCCTGGACACAGACTTTTTGACCTGCTGCCCTCTGGCAGATGGTACAGAAGCCTGCAGACCAGGACCACCCGACACAGGAACAGTTTCTTTCCCCTCACCATCTCCCTTCTAAACAGTTGACCTGTCACACTGCTCCCACTGCCAGACTGCAACTGCACCTTATGTACATTCTGTAGTATTCATTCCACCTCATTTAATTTCTGTATTTTATGTATATAAGTTTAGATTAGTTATTTATAGTTGGTTTGTGTGTGTGTGTTTTACATTGCTGTGCTTGAGAGCCACCATCTACTGGAACCAAATTCCTTGTATTTATCTGCACATATACTTGGCCAATAAACACGATTCTGATTCTGATATTTCATTAAAATATCTTTCAGCCTTAAAAACCTGTGTGGTCTCCCACTTACTTGTCACATCCTGTGAGCCGGGTTGTGACACAGGTTATACTAACACACTACTAACACGTGCACTGTTTCACATCGTTACAGCTTTACTGATGCTATGTGGAAACCCTCATCTTGTTACCTGACTGGACTCTTGCGCTACTGATCTTTTGCTACTGTTATCTTTGTCACTGATCCTTCTACCCCATGTTCTCAATATGTGGCACACTCAAAATGTGTGATGTCATCTCTGTTATTGTGGCACCATTCCTGGGGCCCGTAACATATGTATAAATGGCACTCTCGCCACTCATTTCGCCACTCATTTCTTCGTTCCTTGTAGTCTCCTGTACAAAAAGTAAACTTCTAGATGGCCTTGGGTCAGCTTACCTTCTCAGACCCACTCTTTGAGCAGGTAAGCCAACCATATAATGCAATACTTAATAAAAACACTATCATAACAAACCCTAAGAAATAGGACTACATACAATACAAACTCTTTTCACTGTAAGCCAAGAAAAGTTAAAAACTATGCTTGCCTACATCCCTATTATAACAAGCAAACAGATCCACCTACCACCTATATTATACACAGCTGTCAGACATTGAGCCGCCCTCTTCTATAATAACTCCTTTATTTGCTCCTTTTCTGTTTAGGAAGACTAAATGTTTGTTTATTGAGAAAGCAGTACCTTAATGTCAGCATCACCATATGCTTTACACTCCTAATAGGTGTGATGCTTTAAAGTGGATGTGGCAAGATAATGTGAGCTACATATTGAATGAAGTGTTGGGGGCACTCGCAGTCAGTCAAGGTCTGTCAAGTCCAGTTTCAGTCAACTTTCATTTTTTTACAAACCTGCCAGAGACGGCATATTGCCAAAGAGAAGTGCGGGTATGAGGAGTATTCTTGGTCCAAAGAATCAAAGCTGATTTAGGAGATATGAAAAAGATGCTAATCTTGTCCTCCTGAAATCGTAGCTCAGTTGTTAAATAATGTGAACCCCTAGCAACTCAAACATTTTCTATTTTACATTCAAGTTTTCCAGAACTGAAAAGCTTTCACAGCCCATTAATTGCTTTTGGGTTTCAGAAAATGAATTTTAAATCAATTATATATTCTTTCAATTTGCATCATTACCAATCTGAAAGAGAGGCAGTTCAAGTTCTCCAAAAACTGGGAAAGAAAAACAATTTTGGGGAACAATAATGTTTGCCGGCACATTCTTGCAGCCACACACACGGAGAGAGACTTTCTGCAAAAACTTCTGAAGCAAGAAATGTGCAGATATAATTATTTGAATTAGATGAATGGCTCATCCTTAATTTTGCACTGAACACTGCTCAAAGGCAGGAGCAGAGCAGATCAGCACTAATCGAATGCTGCAATTTCCTTCTATCACCAATCATCTGATGACAACATTTAATGTGCTGCAGCCATGTACTCTCCATCTCCAGACATTAAATATTCATACAAACACAACAAAGCTGCGGTGGACAGGAGTTGTTGAAAAATGGATAATCACCCTCAACCGTGAAATATGAAAAATCTGAAAGTATAATAAGTGTAAATTATGAATGTGGGCATGACGAGCAATGATAAGGGAATAAATGATGTACATGGGCCAACACGTAAAGAGGTGGATGCCCCGCTGAGCTCATTCATCTTCCGCGTTCCATCTGAAAACAGTCCATGGCACTGTGACCAGAGGAAAGCTTTGATCCAAGTGAAATGCCACATCGCCCATCCAGATCAGACTGGAGCCATTTAATTTGTTGTTCAAATTCTCAATGACATAATGTTGCCATCTTGAATGGGGCCATGACTGGCCAAAGGCCACACAGATGCATCGGCACAAAGCCCATTGGGTCTTTCAACAGCAAAGAGAGTCCTTTTGCTTTCAAATGACCACACAGAGCCAAAACTCACAGGAATCAAACCTGGATTAGCATTAGACGGGGTGGTGTGGCTGAGTGGAACGTTTAATATTTCACAGCTCGTTTCTGACACTTTGTGTGTGGCTTCTTGCATGTTAATTGTGGAATAGGCGCACTGGGCTAAAAGGTTAGACTGGCTGATGGGTGAGGCACAATCTGCATGCATAGCCAATATTAAGGTGGGGTTAGAGTGGGCTATATCTGCACTGAGAATTATCAGGATTACAACAGCTCGAACGTAGCCACACCTAGAAATGACCAAATCTTTAAGAAAATCCTATCTGACTTCCTGCATTAGGCAATTTTCAGTTAATGCAGTCCAATAGCACTGCCAACTTTAAATGCTGCCAACTTTAAATGCAGCCTTCTATCAATTACATTTCTGTAAACACAGTTATCTCACTGTGTCTGTTTGAACATGTTTTTCTTTTCTTAAAGACACAGATCGGTTAACCTGTAAAGCCTAAACCATGAAAAAGTTGACAGAAAATTCTAATTTCTTTTTAAACTGGAGTGTTTATTGAACCTTCTGGCAAAATAATAAAAAATAAGTTGTAAAAACTCTAGTGTGTTGTTCTTCAGCAGAAAAAAAATGGTGTAGAAGTCTCTAAAACTCACAAAAACTCATGAATCAAATACTATACATTTGGCGTTACAGGATTAAGAAAAGCCTTTATGTTGATAGTTGGGACATATCTTTAAAAGGATAAGAGGTTTGAATCCAGGAGTGAGGTAGCTATCGGCACGGGTGGTCTCAGCTCATCCAAATGTCACTGTTGCACCCAATCAAAATAAAAAGTACAGCAAATGGAAACATGGGGATACTCTCCTAACTTCTGCTTCTGATCCGGTGGGCAGCCTACAGCCAGCCTTTGAAGTCAGCTGTTGCTCTCGTCTTTGACTGCACACTATAAACTCTGATGGCTCAGACTGCACACACATCGTCTTACTGCTTTTGAAGCATAATATACCCCCCAAAAAAATTAAGCTTAGAGAGAAGAGATGCCAGCATCTAGCCTCAATTTGGTAACGTGTATTTTCCTCACCCCAAGGCTACAGCTATGCCTACATCCCGTTTGCCCACCTATTATTTATACAACACTGCTCATGGAACTTGTTAGACTCAGTTTAGCAAAGAAAATTCCTTGTGAACTCAAAAAAGTGTGCAAAAACTGCAACTTTCATAACATCAGCTGAACAGGAGAGAAAATGTGTAACTCCACCTTCCACCGTCCGTGCTTTGCTGTGAGCAGCTTCCTCGGCTGGACCACCAATGGTTTCTCCTCAGTCTCAGGACTTCAGCATGAACGCGTTAAGCTTAGACAAATGATATCTGCCAGTCCAACCTTCGAGCATGGTCCCAGGCACTGACTGTGTAATACTGTGCTGTTGTTCAAATAAATGCTTAAAACTTGCATTGAATGCAGTGACGTGTAGATCAAATTTGCTTGTGACTTTAATGGAAGTTCTTCAAAACACAAGAAATAGGTAATCTTATCAGTGTAACTGCCTCATCAGAAAATGAAAAGGTTGGTCAACAGCAGGCAGAGACATGAACAGTTTACTAGCGGTAACGGAGCTGGTATGATAGAACACAGTAACAGGGCAGGCTCTATTAACCTCTGACACCAAGGCATGAAAAAATGAAAAAAGAGCAGCCAACAGGGTTAGAGAACATGGCATGGGCGAGATAGTGTGAGTTGAAGACAAACACAAAGTATACGAACACTGTAATCGGACTGAATGTCTCGGTTGAGTCAACTTGCTGCTCATTCTGTGAATTAGCGCATCTATTCCCGCTGCAGCATGATGACTGGACGTGAATATGAATTAGAGTTACACAAACACAGATCCTTGTCAGACTTCCTGATAAAAATCCATCGTTGTTTCATCCAGCCTCTCTGATGGTACATTTTTCCTGATGCTTCAAGAGTCAAATTAAATATGAACACTTCGAGCCAAGAAAGATTTCTTCAATGAAAGAAAAAAATGGCACTTGAGACATGAAATATTCAAAATGTTGATGTAATAAATATGAATTATGAATCGAGTTTTCAGGCAGAGCGTTGAGGGATTAAGTGATGACACAAAGCAACACAGAAAAGTGAATGATGATGGTGCTGCCCTGCTATAACCACCCATGTACATTTGTTATTGTGCATGTGGCTGTAACCACAGTGAGGGTGTATCGATCGCTCTCAAATGTCATCCAGACAGCATTCTGCCTTTTTTCCCCGTGTTTTGGAAACTTGTTTATCTTTTTAAAAAATTCTAATGGCGCAAACACAGAAAATCTGAGCTAAAACTATGTGGAGGCGGATGGAACAGCAACAACACCGTCTGGAGATTAGACCCTTATCTTACAAGAAAAAACACTTAACTATATACAGCCCCATATATTTGATAAAGACATATGTCTCATTAATCACATATTGTAAAACTTTAACCAAAAATGAAAATACAACTGGCCTGCTGTGCTGTAGTGCCAGACTGATATATGGGTTTAGCAATATGAGCACTAGGCGATGAAACTGGCATCTGCATGAAGAACCTAGTACAAGAATTTAGCTTCGTAACACCCAAATATGTAGGTGTGTGTGAGTGTGTGTTGTGTATGTTTGTGTGTATTCACACAAGACCTAGTGCTAGCTATAGAAAAAGCTTGACAGTAGTTCTTGCTGCCAAGGGTGGCACAAGAACTGCGCAAACAAGTATTACGTTTAGGGGACAATGATTTTTTTCATAACTAGGTTTAGATAATCTTTTTTCCCTTAATAAATTAAATTATTATTTTAAAACGCTGTTGTATTTACTTGGGTTATCTTTGATAATCAATTCGCCCTGCTAGCGCAGAGCATTATCATTCCCAACACGTAACATAGCGACGATTTGTCACGCCCCTAGGCGTCTCATAGTAATGCAAAAAGTACCCTTCCACGTCCTTATGAAACACTCTGGGTTATATTGAATCCCATATAATGCCGCTCGCGTCAGTAACACACACTTGGAGCAGAGGCTCCAGCCATCCATTCCAGCCCTAACCCTAACCTTAACCATAACCTTAACCTTAACCAAAGTGTTTTCCAAAGTGATTCAGGATCAGAATGTGAGACACATTTATAGATTCTTTCCACCCGGCTCTCATGCCTCCAAACGCGTCACATTCGTCGGTATGTTACGCGTTGGGATGAGAACATGTTTTCTAGCGGCTATCCGTGAAGCTCAGGTCCTCTATCAGAGGCCTGGGAGCTTGAGGGTCCTGTGCTGTATCTTCTGGACAGAGATCTTGGATGTTGTTCCTGGGATCTGCTGGAGTCACTTGCCCAGTTTCGGGGTCATTCCCCCAAGTGCTCATACTAGCACGGGCACCACTGTTTCCTTTACCCTCCACATCTTCTCGAGCTCCTCTCTCAGCCATTGGTATTTCTCCAGCTTCATGTTTTCCTTCTTCCTGATGCTGCTATTACTTTGTATAGCTACATGTATCACTACAGCCATCTTCCTCTGCTTGTCCACCAATATTATGTGCAGTTGGTTTGCTGTCACCAGTTAGTCTGCCTGTATGTAGACATCCCACAGGATCTCAGTTCAGTCATTCTCATCCATGCCAGTGGCCGTATCCCATTTTGACATCAGGACTTCTAAGCCAAACTTGGCATAGATGTTCCTGTATACTATGCCAGCCACTTGGTTATGGCATTCCATATATAGGTGCAGGCTGTTCAAGAAAATATTGAAGGCCCTCCTTTCACACTGCAGAGACAAATACAGTCTAATTCTGTGGGAAACGACGCAATATGATCCTTTTTTACACCGTGGTGTGACATTTAAATTGCTTAATAGTTTGTTAAGCACATTGCTGAAAAGTTAATGAGCAGTAACCTCATCATTTGGTCTTTTGCAACATTTTTTTGGACTTCCAAATTGTAATTCGTTGTAACTGTAATTTTATTTATTTGTAATTAATCATAAGCAATCACAATTAATGACAATTAATCAGAATGCTGCAGCTGGACAGAGCATGATGAACTATTTCCTCATTTATGCTCATATAATCCAACTTGCTCTTAGTTATGCATTCGTGTTTGAGAGGATACTAAACGAGGACACAACAGGATTAGCCCCATACTTTTATAGGTGGAAGAAACTACAGCTCTTCGGTGGAAAAGGTTTTGCACATCTGTGTAGTTTGTGTATTAATAAGCTGAGGAAGATTGCTGTGCTTTCCACATTTATGATGTTTCTGCTATACCTCCCCCATTAGGGGTGAAGAAACTTGATATACAAGTGTAAAAATACATTTTGTAGATAAATTGATAATATTTTTCAGTATTTCTTCAGAGGTGTGAGTGATAGTCCAAATTTGTTGTCACTCTAATCGCACGGTTTGGGAAACTAAGCTACTTCTGCTGGTGAATGATGCCTGGCTTCTTGAGAAAAGCTACTGAAACTGCAGGCTACAGGCTTGAAAACTAATCAGTGACACTGACAGACAACTAGTGGCTCAAATCAGGATGCTGTCAACTCGCTGTTAACAAGCAAAGTAGAATTAACTTAACTAATGGTTAGCAGTAGTTCTCCAGACACAGAATAAGCCTTATCAAGCAGCTCCCAAAATGAACAGTAAGTGACCAGAAGCACTGACTTATCAGCCTTAAATGCTGTCCAAATCGCTAAACAAACATTAGCCTGGGCTGCTCCGTCAAAGCTGAAAGAAGCTGTTAATAAGAAGTGTCAAATTAAATTAAACCCTCGATTTACGTCGTTTGCTGCTGTTTCCCAATCAGCTCCAAGGAGTTTCATTCTGAGTAAAGCCTGCCCTGTGGGGGGAGTAATTTTATATTTTGGAGAAAAAAAAGTCACGCCTGATTTGTTCTCATTGTAAACAAGTAAGGGACTAAATATGTGGATATGCTGGTAAAAAGCAACACCGCCTGCTACCAAGGAACAACAAAAACACATATAATTCTAGCAATGTTGTGACGGTGCACTGCTTCACTCCCACATCTGTTATGCAACATGTGCAAATGCAAACCACAGTGAGCACTCATTTATGGAGTGAGCACTCAGTTCAGAGAAATAAATTCGAGCAAAGACAATAACATGGCGATTTCTCTGGTTTTTATTGTTTGCAAATTTCATATTCCTCTACACTAACAATTTCCAGCGCTTCTTCTTCTTCTCTTCTTATCTTTTTCCACATTTGCAAGCAAGTGGAAGTTCGAATAAAACACCTGCCAGCTTTAACAAAAACGTAGAAGAAACATACCTTATCTGAAAAACACTGATGCTCCTTTCCTGCGTTAAACTACTTAGTCTGGAGGATTAAGGAACCATTTACTCTTAGAATGAAGCACTGAGATGTTTCTCTCTCTGCAGCTGAAATGTGGCATCAATTCCAAAATAATCAACAAATATTAACAAAAATAAAATTTCCCGCTCACCCCTGCGGGCCATCTATCCTTCAAGCTCAGGTCCTCTACCAGAGGCCTGGGAGTTTGAGGGTCCTCCGCAGTATCTTAGCTGTTCCCAGGACTGCGCTCTTCTGGACAAAGATCTCCGATGTTGTTCCGGGGATCTGCTGGAGCCACTCGTCTAGCTTGGGAGTCACTGCACGTAGTGCTCCGATTGTTACCTTCACTCTCCACATCTTCTCGAGCTCTTCTCTGAGCTCTTGGTATTTCTCCAGCTTCTCGTGTTCCTTCTTCCCGATGTTGGTGTCATTATGGCCGTCCACCATTATTTTGTCCATCTGTAACTGGAAGTCCCACAGGATCTTAGCTCGGTCATTCTCCCCTACCCTTGGAGGCGTCTCCCATTTTGACCTTGGGACTTCCAGGCCATACTGGGCACAGATGTTTCTGTATACTATGCCGGCCACTTGGTTATGGCGTTCCATGTATGCCCTGCCAGCTAGCATCTTGCACCCTGCTGTTATGTGCTGGATTGTATCAGGGGCATCACATCCTATACATATATATATATTTTTTTTTTTTCTTCTCTATTTTCCTTCACACATAAAATTCGTTCGTACTAACAGCATTTTTAAGGTGCCAATCCCCTGCGGCTACACTGAGAATCGGTAACGAAATCCACTAGGACTATATTGTATTCCTGTCCATTACGAGAACTATGTACTTTGTGGTTGTCAAGTGAATAAATGTGTTTATATTGCGCAATTCAACACAACAGATATTGACCAAAGTGATGCACATCATCATCATCATCATTTAACAAATAATGCACTACCAATAAAAGTAATAATGTAAAAAATATTTTAAAAGTGAAACAAAAAATACACTGGGGAAAATGACACAGAGAGTGAAATAGAAACTGAAAAGGCCAGTGAGGGCTCTGAATACTGATAGCAAAGGTAGATAACCTAATGTGAAGAGTGAAGGAATTCCAGAGGTTTGGAACTGCAACTGAGGATGCCTGGAATTTTTTTCATAGGACTAAAAATAGGAATACAATGATGGATAGCCCGGAGCAAGCCCATACATGTGATCAACAACATTTTCAAATCGATCCTATACTTCACAAAGAGTCAGTGTAATGATTTAAGTATAGGCAAACTCTAATCATGCCTCCATGCACCATTCTGCATTTTGAATCAACTGTAAGGGTAATATTAGTGCTTTGCTCAGGCCAACATTTAACAAATTGCACTAAGTTAATAAAAGCATGAATGACTTTTCCAAGGTCGTTAACAGACAAAAACCTGAAAGGCTGTAATAACTGATTTGATCTTTAAGTCAAATTTTTTAAAAGGAATCAAAAAGAACACTGATACTCTTTACCTGAGGTTTAAAATGTTAAAAATAAGATTTGAGTTTTGGTACAATTAACTGCCTGAACTGAATCACTAAAACTTCATTTTTGTTTTGATACATGTTAAGGATATATTGTGAGAGCCAAGTTTTTGACCTCAGCTGAACAACAGTTTAACGACCTGCCTGAAGAGTTGGTGTCTGGTTTAAGTGGCAGGTAGCATAAAAGTTGTAAGCAACACAACGTTTTGTGAATATAGTCCAAAATGGTAGTTTATACAGTGGAAACAAAACTGGACCCAGAATTAAACCTTCAGGTACACCGCAGGTTAAGGAGGAGGTGCTGTTAGGAGAGTAGCTGTCAATGCTGACAAAAAGGAGCCATAAGTAAGGTAAGACTTGAACCAAATAATGGCACAAATACAGTTACATCACTCAAGACTGATTAGTGCCACTGTACTAAATACACCAGTGACATCCAGAAGTATGAGAACAACAGAGTCAACAATTCACACAAGGTCTTAAAAGAGTTGATCCTGTGTTGTGATGAAATTTAAAACCAGACTGAAAAATCTCAAAAATATTGTTTTTATATAAGAAAGACTGCAGCTGCAGGTAAACATTTTGTCCAGTACTTTAGAAAGAAAGGGCTGGGTAAAATATGATGGCTCTATAGGGTGAAAATTTGTTGTCCTTATGAGAGGACAAACTGTTGCATGTTGAGAGAGTAGGCTGGCACTGGCACTGTCACTAAACAAGCATTTATAATTGTTCAAATTGATGGCCCTCTTATGTAGAAACCTGTTAAAACAGATGAGAGGGACACTTATCTGATAGTTGTTGACTTATAAAGATATTACTTTTTATATTACTGACTGAAAGTGAGACAGGCTCAGAGAGGTCCAGTACAGGATGGATCATTATTGCAAAAAGTGGCCTTAATTCTAAGAGGTGAGATCTTATCAATAAAACAATTTTAGGAAGGTGTCATACAGTGCAGGATAGATAAAGCAGGGGGCAGAGGGTTAAGCACAGAACTAACTGTACTGTGGAGGATTACCTAAGATTACTTAAGACTGTAAAACTATTTAAAAACAGCATTTTGACTTTCTTATCTCACATTTCTAAATAGACTTAGTTATCAGTACTGATATCAGTTGGCAAAACAAACCTTTCAAAGGAGTCTGAGGTATGGTTTAATTGATTAATTTTACCCTTTTTAATTTTCAGCCATGAAATCAAATCCCTGTGCAGTGTTAGTCCGTTAGGAAATGACATGCTACATATTCCCCAAGGAACTGTGCAACATTAGGTAATCTAAAGAGAGAGTCATTAGAACCTGAAAAATATATTTTCTAACGTAAACAAACACAATGTGGTTTGTGCTTTTCAGCAAAACTGGCATCCCTAAACATGGAAAACAGATTCATAATTATTACTTTTTTACCATTAGCATTTTCCATGTATATTTCTAGCTATGAAAGTTGGTGTAATTTTCTTATAACTTTATTCTGTGAACATCTTTGTCCATTTTACCATGACCCTAGCATTCATCTTAACTTTATTCTACCTAATACAATCTTGCACTATCCAGAAAGACAGTTCATTGATTTGTATACCATACTTTCTTTAAATATACAATTCCAAAAAGGGTATACTAATAAAACCTTAAATGAATGTGTTTTTGAGCTGGAAAGTGAACCACAGACCTGTTTTCAAAATTTTGCCAGGTTACATATATTTTGGACAATTTATAGTTGCACAATTTAGCTAGCTAGTTGGAGCTTTAAGTCTTGATTATATTTTTGTCTGTGCATGGATATATATATAAAATATATATATATATATATATATATATATATATATATATATATATATATATATATATATATATATATATATATATATATATATATATATATATATATATATATATATATATATATATTCACTCCAAATACACTTAGTTTTGTACAGATATAAGGATGTTTCAAAAATGTCCCCCTTAAATTGTATTCCCCATCACTAGAAAATGATTTAAGAATATTGTTAGAAAGTGGGTTGTTTATTCTTTTATATATAATTGTTGTGGTACAAAAATGAACCACATCAGTGAATTTGAATATTTTTGATTTTAACAATAGTGAATTTGTATGATCAATAAACAGCATTATGGATGATCCTTATGGCCCACTGCCTCTCTGCTCTTACAACTCCCTCGTGTGCACTGTTCGGGTTATTAACCCAGGTGCTATGGGACGTTTCCCCTCTGTTCACACTTACACTCAGCAGTGACCATTTCAGTGGAGGGCCACAAGATCAGCGGGAACTGAAAAAGGAATTTCACCCAGAAAATGAGAGAAACAGTGGGCATACATCCAGTCCCCAGCTCAACTCTACTGTTTGTATAGAGCCATTCATCTCCTTATTAGGATCAGTCTTAAGGCTGAAAGGAAACTACAGGACCCCTCTGTGTTATTGGTGTCAGTGTCAGAAGGTTTGTAAAGATGCTGAACAAGGCGCTCAGTGCTATTTGTTTAAGTATAGACAGGGACAGGCACAGAGATACAGGCACACATTTTAGACTTGTCTTTAAAACTTTTCTAGGCAGAATCATCCTTTTGCTAAAGACTGCTACTTTGCAGACAATAGAGTGTGGTTTGCTAAATGGCAGCTGAAAGCCAACACCAATCGTCTTAATCTGTACACCGGAGTTTTTGGCAGGGCTAAGCGTGTTGTTGGCAAAGAAGTGCCTGGTGAGATTGCAGCATGAAAACTGCTACCAAAGGGACATTGAACATAGCATCAATTATAAACGAGCCTCTCATTACCGCTGCCAACATAAAAACAACAGAGGGAAAATAAATCGATGGATGACAAAGAATCCATGAATGATCAGTACGTGCAGAGTCAAACGCATTATGCCAGCAAAAAAAAAACAACAACAAAATGCTCTGAAACTGTGGAAGAATGAAAGAAAAGCCTCCAGTTATATAAAAAAAACTTTCTGACTAGCACAGAGGGAGCTGCTGATGCCAAAACAGTGAGTGGTTTCCATTACTGAGGAGCAGCCTTACAACTTTATGAGTGCAGGTGGGGGAGAGAAGCGAGAGTGCTGTGCAGGGAGAGATAACGATACAAATGCATGAGTGATCAAAAGCCAACGCACAGCAGTTTCAAGCAGGAGTGGACCACCCTAAAATACAACAACATTTCATTTCCTTTACAAAACGCTGCTGCTTGTTGAACAGAATGACAAGGAGTAGTTGCTGTACTCCGAGTTTGGCGCCGACGGACACGGACAACTGCTGCAGAGATGGGCCCACTACAGACTGGAGCACCTGCTGATTATAAATCAACAACAATATTAAAGATGTGCGAGCCATACTAGCACACCAAGGAACAAGATAGGAAACTACATTAAAGAACATGCACTCAAGTCAGCAATGTTGGACAGGCAGAAGTAATAGAAGAAGTTTACAGTTACATCACTAAGAGCTAAAACTTCAAAGCTAGAAATTAGCTTAACTAGGTAGTTAATTAAGCTAACCCTTAGCTTAAAGAATCTTTAAGTAAAAATTGACTTTTTCCTGTTCCTGTATGACACAAGTGTTAATAAGTTATACTGTAATGGAGACATCAGTTTCGTGTTTCTTTACTCAAACCAAAAGTAAAAAATGTAGCATGTAAGTATACATGTGAATTTTTCACAAAAAATGGCAACAGGCTCAAGATAAAGAAAAAGTATATTCATGTCATTCAACAAACTTATTAGAACTTTTATCATTTTAGCTTAGTGTGACAGTCATTAGTGCACATTGCTGATATTCACAGTCTCACTACCTCCTTGTTTCTTGTTACCATAAATGTAAGTTTCCCAACAAGTATCAGATTGAACACAATTAGAGTGAGAGCTGTCAGAGAAAGCATGTCAGCCCTCAATTTCAATTCAATTTTTATTTATATATTTCCACATCACAACAACAGTTACCATAAAGCATTTATACTGTAAGGTAAAGATTCTAAAATAATCAGATGACCCCATGTGAGCAAAGCAGTTGGCGAAAGTGGGAACGAAAAACTCCCTTTTAACACAATGATACCTCAAGCAGAACTAGGCTCAGCGAGGGGCGGCTATGTGCCGCAACCAGTTTAACTGCAGTTTGTGATGAAGTAAAAAATCAAATGTGACAAAGAAGAACTCCTGGGTCAGCACAGGTGAAATATCTTTGCTGTTAGCATTTTTCCATGCTATGCTTACTCTCCTCCTCCAGTACAATGCTGCCCATTGACAACAATACCCCATCCAGCTTTTTTTATTTTTGTTTCATTCATATCAGTGCATGTAATTTTATTTATATTTTTATATATTTTGATCAACTCTACTATTACCTTGTTATGAATAAAATATTAAAGGCATTACAGAATATTATTGTATAGGTATTGTCTAAGTTCTCTGTTGGTTACATAAAAATCTAGAATAAAGTTCAGGCTAAACATCTGGACTGAATTAATCAACAACTGGGTTACAAAGTAATGTCAGAATACAAAGAGAAGGTAAAGCAGTCATAAAATGAATACTATGACTCATAAATTCTCACAGTATGTGCAGAAACGTGTTTCACCTGTATAAAAAAAGGTGGGTGGGAGATAAAGCAAAGCTCAAAGTAAGCACTGCCAACACTTAAGGTGAATGTATCCACTTTTTCAGCACAGTTGTGCAAGTAGACACTTGATCCTCTTTGAAACAATGCCTATCTGTAAAGGTGTGCTTGAAAACAGTCATAAGGAAAACGTCCTTTTCTGTACGTCGTTCAACAGCAAATTAATATCATATCATATTCTTTTGTGAGAAAAGTAACAACACACTTGGCCCCAGAAGTTAATATTTCCCCTTTAACAGAAAAAGCTAAAATTTTTCATAACCTGTAACTTTTTCCATGTATAATCAGTTCACAGATGTTTGAGGGTTTTACTGTATGTCTCCACCCAATGATCAATTCTAATCAGGGCTTTGAGCCTTTCCATTAGCTTCCATTTCTTCTTTTAGAGCCACTCCTCGGCGGGTTAGTGCGGTCAGGATCATCTTCCTGTTGAAAGGTCTAAGCACTTTCTCATCTGGTGCATAGCTCATCGCATCTCGCTCCCAGTGTTTGACTGGGCCGCTCCCACCTCCATGTTTCACAGTTATCATGAGTTCCTTCTCCTGGAAAGCTGTATTTCCTCTGTACAAACATGGTCTATTATTACTGTGGTCAAACAACTCTATATTTTGAGATTTCTTTCATTTGAACAGCTATGACTGCTGGCTCGCCACACAGATCCAATCTGAGCAGTCGTTTACACTTTGATACCAACTGCTGCAAGAGTTACATGTAGATCCTGGGATGTTTTAGGGCTTTTGGAGATTTCTTTTTGTGTCTTTTGCTGTAGCTACTGGTCTTTTTGCCTTTTTATGTATTTAAGTGACTAAAAAATGTGTGTCAACTTTTTTTGTACAAATTCTTTCAAAGAGATCAAAATCCTTGCCTGTTTAAATGTGTCAGGAAAGCAGTAGACAGACCATATGAACTGCCTGCATGTCTCAGTGTAGGATGGTGTTTACACTTGCTTTAAAAAAAAATCAAAACTCTTAATGGATTTGCTCTGAGGATCTGCACAACTTCTGTACCTACTAGGAGTCTGCTACATCCGTCAGTGCAGCTTCACAGTACAGCCAATACAAACTGCACTTATGTATTCATTTATTCCCACTGCATGCCACAAGGCAGTCATACTTTAGCTCACAGTCACAAAACTCACTGTGATGGATTCTCCATCGTGACTACATTTTAGGTCTAAAAGCCGATCATTTTATTATGTGCATAAGTTACTGTTACTGACGGCTGCGTGGAAGATGTGACTCATGCATTGAGTAATTTAAAATACGGTACGCTTTGCAACGCAAATACAAAGTTTACACATTTTGTAGCAAACTGACAAAAATAATGTAAAATATAGTATGACTGATTTAATAATACGGTCCATTTAGAGTTGTTTTGTAGCTTTCCATTTTATCACAAAGTCTTCCTTTGCAGATGAAAGTATAGATGTTCAAATTTCAAGTAGTCTGAGTCCTTCAGTGCCTTTAGTTTCATGTTTAATAGCTCAAAGTTCTGATTGAAAGTTCAAGAAGAAATAATCAAAAAAGGAAAACCTCACCATATGACCGTATGATTGTCACATTCTGCTGTTTAGCCTTTTAGCATCCAGCAGGCTGCTGGTAGGTAGGTTACTACTTGTGGGTTAGATTGTGCTGATTCAGTCACATACTAAATCAGTAAAGTTACACAGTCTAGTCATTCAATGGTAGAAATTCCTTCATCCTCTATTGCACGTTCTTGCAATAGGCTGGCATTGTCGTGCACCAGAAGGAACCCAGGACCCTCTGCACCAGTGTAAAGTCTGACCTAATGGCAGTCAGGGTGTCATTGCCTAGACCGTAGACTTCTCTCTGTCCGTCCTTTGAAAAGGTCTCCCCTGACCATCACTGACCCAACACCACACCGGTCATGCTAAATGATGGTACAGGCAGCATAACGTTCTCCACGGCTCCTTTCACGACTGCCATGTGACCAGATCAATATCACAGAAAGTTAACTAACTTGATGATAGGCTCTGATTAAAAAGTGTTTCTTTCATTTCTCTTAAGCAGTGTGTTTGGCCAATAGCCAATTCAGATACTAATATTTTTGTTACTTATTTATCATTCATGCCAAAAAAAACAGAATTTCTCAACCTCTCACCAGTTTTAGAATGTTTTAGCTTGTCATGATACCGTTTCTAAACATTTAGCCAGTTTACAATTCACGTGAGAGGTTAAACGGGACTAACATGAGCCAATACCAATAATTTGGCATGATTAATCACACGACACAGTCCAAACAGCTACCAAATGGACTCTGTGGTAAAAAAGGATTTGTGACAGAAGAAAATATGTGAAGCTGAAGAGGTTTCTCGGTTGTGATATAAAAAAAGATGACATCATGAATAGGATTTGATGTAAGAATAAGTACACAGCTCGCATGCTTTGCCACAGATTTTCTCTGTGTGTACAGCACAGTACAGTTGATCCTTCACGAAGCTCCAAATGCAGCAACACAAACAAGTCGGTGCAACAAACGTATGAACAACTCAGAAAAACACACACAAGTGTGTCACGTGTTTCCGCAGCATAAACTGAGAAGTGTAAACACACACTCTGTAACCAAGCATGACTGTACACAGTGCAGAGTAATGACTGTGCCTGGATCTGCCTTCCAACCTGTCCGACCAGTTTAAAAGCCACACAATGGGCCCGAAGGCAGTGGGAGTCGTACGAGTGCCTACTGTACTCCTCCACAGACCACTGCAACAAACAGCAGCAGCAAGACCCTCAATAAACATATTTTCCAGCACGGAGGAGCACTGGGTGATATCCAGCAAGAAGACAGCCAAACACAGCCTGCCTGCAGACTACGCCCACCTGCTTCACTGGGCATTTGGTGCACAATCCTCTTCAGTCTAATTACCAGTGAAATATAATGTAGAGATCAGAGTGTACCTACTGTCCTTAGCTGAGCTGTATATCTCGTTAACCACGCAGCAGCAGCAGCAACAAATTTTAATCACTGAGCACTTGGGCCAAATGCAGCCTTACTTTACCTGCAACGTGCAACTTAATCATGCTTGAAAATTATTTTATGCAAATCACCTCATCTGTATTTTGCTAAGCAGCAGTAAGCAGGCTATTGTTGTGATTCTTTTTTTACTTTTTGCAACCCTAATCTCACCTAATCCTCTTTTTAGGTCTTGATTTATGAATTTATTAACAGTTTGCACAGAGACCGACCTTGGCACCGACTATTTTTTCCTCGTTTTACCGGATTTTTACGCAGAAAACTCAGACAATCCCGCTCAGCAATCACAGGGAGAAATGAACACAGATCAACAGCGGAATTAGCCTTCCTCCACAACTGTTGAATGCAACGGCTCTAATTAGGTGAAGCGGCCAAAAGGAAACAATAGCTGCTGGCCTGGTTTTTTGGAAGAGGCCAAAATAGCTGGATAAAAGTATTTCCACAGCAGACCTCAGTGAAGGGGGAATAAACAACCTGAAAAGAAGCGGCTGCTGTTCGCCGCCCCACATGAACCAACTTTGCCTGTAAAATATATTTTTCCTTTACTGTGGGGAGGCAAGAAAAAGCAGCATTATGGGATATCGTGAGCCAGATCAAAGCCAGACAACAACATGATGAGTCTCATCCTTCAGAGGCAGGGGATTTGTTCAAAGGAGGCGGCAGCGAAGAGGGAGCAAGGGAAACGAGCGCGGGTATGCAAAGAAGAGGGGGAAAAGGAGCAAAAAGAAGGAGAACCTGCTGAGTCACTGTAATCATGAGGCTGAGGCGAGCTGAGCCACAGCTGCTCAGGGTAAAGCTAAGAAACCCCCCCACCCCCTTTAGAAGGACAAAGTGATGCTTCTCATCGCCAGGGAGGGAGGAGACATGTGACCGAAGGTGGGAAACAGAAGAGCGAAATAAAACTGTCTTACAGCATGAAATAGCTCCTCCTTCTCTATTCTCACATCTGAGGGCAGACAGAATGATGCAATTGGAAGAAGGCAATAAATCGCCAGAAGCTGTAAAAAGCTAAAAAACACCGCCTTGATCAGACAGACAGCAGCAGGATATAACTGGCTTAAAATGAGACCTATGACACAAAGACGGGGGACGACTAAATAAGTGTCGACATTGCTGCTGGCAGCCCCCAGACAGACTGTGAAACAATGATGTTCCAGTCTGAACCCTAATAATATTCTGACAGGACTGCAGTGGACGCTACAATCTGATGAGGCTTAATTCGATCCCCATAAAAAAAACAAATCGCGCAACCACTGCAATTATGTTGTCAGACTCAGTGGCAGTAATGTTGGGTTATCCTCTTTTGGTTTTTTTCCCCAAATAAAGCTGACAAAAGAGTGTGTAAAACAGGAAAAGATTCCCTCTCTGTGCATGTTGGCTAAACAAACACAAATCTGCAGAGTGCTGCAGCTGCTGCTGTGCCTCTAAAATTACAGCTGTACCAGCCCACAATCAGTAACACAGCACTACTCATCTCTTATCAGGTATCAGGCATTAGACACACCGTGTGTAAGCTATGCTCGATTTGCATGTGAAAGTAGTCAGCATTCTAGTCAGCATAGGCTTGAGATTGGACAAAAATGACAGCCTTCCAGTAGCAAAGCCAAAGGATCTTGATTGTGCCCCTTGTGGCTGGTTGTATTATAGGTCATAAATTCCTCTCTGTTTTTAGCCGATGAGACATGAGAAAAAAAAATCCCCAAACATGATCTCTTACATATCAGATTCACGTTATTATAGATCTCTCCTTGGATTATTTAGCAGCCTTTAGGCTTTTTTTCTTTCATCTGTCTGAAAGAACAACACTATAGAATCACTAGTAGACAGTTGTGTGCTCTTATTTTGAAAGTTCAGTCACTACTAACCATTTACCTATTTAGGTGGTGCTTGATATCCTTCTCCTGTCTGATAACCCGTGGACGTGGGAGTGCTAGACCTCACTCTGACCTGGAGATCAGCTGTGAGCTGCATGGCCACTCACTCAATCTAGCAGGTGGGGAACGGCTTAATGTGCCACTATGGTGCACTCACTGAAGAGGCAGCTGCAGTCCACAACCTTGGAGTTGGAGTACAGAGACTCACTGAAGAGGAAGATGGCATTACTGATTCAATATTTGTCACATACTGTTTCCCATTTAACATTGTTGCTCGAAAGCACATTTCAACCAATAATTTGAAGCTTGCACGTGAGCTCCTGCCAGACTACTTTCTCCACAGTAGAATCCAAATCAAAAACACTGCAAATTAAGGGCTTCTTATTATATACTTCATGTCAAATTTTACTTTGCATCATTTATTTGATATTATAAAGCATCTGACTGTTGTCACGAGTCGACTGACCGCAGTGATTGACAGCTGCTCTGAATTAAGTAGTTACAGAGTAACTGTCAGACCAACGTTCAGAAATTGTGCAGAAGAACATCAAACTGTACTTAATAAAACTCTGAGGGATAAGTGGCATTTTCACTATTCTTAATCTTCAAGAGAACTATCGCCCAACTGATTTATGGGGTGCTGATATTATCATCTGATTAAAGCTATGACTGATAAATGAAAATGTAAAAACGCAAAGAAGAAACTGAAGAAACACCCTTCAACCATGTTCTGAGTGTTGACATTGTATTTTGTCCACCAGTGGGCGCTCCCTGTTCCCTACAAACACAACAACCAGCTGATCTGAGCACAGTGAATGTGCGTAAATGAGTAAATACTACACAAAATAAATGCTAGGAAAATGTGTTTTAATTTTTGTGTGTAAAAGAAAAATAACATCGCTAAGTATCGATATCGCTCTTGAAACACTGTAATCATGGCTCTATATAGAACATCTTACACATCCTCTGATGATGGAATTTGTATCACTTGAACCCTTGCAGACTCACTGATAGAAGAGCACCACTAGCATGAAGCTATCTGACATATTCCATGTCTGAAAACGTAGGAGAGTTAGCACCGCTTTCCATTTGCTGCTTCTGGTTTGAATATTCTGTTTTCATTAACTTTATTATTTTGTAATAATGAATCACAACAGCAGTGCTTTTACATTTCAATCTCGGCTTATTTGCTTTTACTGGTGGGAGCAGCAAATCTTTTCATAATGAGAAAGGCACAAATGTCTCCAAATAAGGGCTGAGACATCTCTTTGTGCAGCTTTTTTTTTTTTTTTTTTAAATAATGACAGTCATGCTTGTGGTAAATGATAACTAATGATCAGATCCGTAATCTATAAATACGCAAACTTTTGCCTTCCACATCACGTCTTGCGCATGCATGCATTGTGCGCCCTTGTGGAGGGGAAATGCAATTTGAATGCAGCCCCACTATCAGTGAAAACAACTACACGGAGAAGCATCTACAGAATGCAAACACTGAACAGCTCACAGAATCACAGCCAGAAATATCGATGCTGTTACACTGAAGGTTGATGCATCCATGCTTGTGAAGATTATAACACTGAAGGTTAGAGAAGGAGGCATCTAGATGAGACGGGTAGGGTCGGGGTCAGGGTAGTCTACACAAACACAGAAGTGCAAATACATTTCTGTGTGTGTGTGTGTGTGTGTGTGTGTGTGTGTGTGTGTGTGTGTGTGTGTGTGTGTGTGTGTGTGTGTGTGTGTGTGTGTGTGTGTGTGTGCATGTGTGTGTCTGGGATTGGTCACTGCAGTTCAGCAGGCAGGAAGAGACGTGACCACACTGGCCAAGCTACAAAAACATGACGGGTCAAAAAATATTTAGCTAGGCCAACAGCAATGACAGCCAGAGTGCAGGACACGCACACACACACACAGACCCACACAGCCTTGGTGCCTTGTTTATTAATGTTTGTAACATCAGGGTGACCCCGCATAATTATGCAGCATTCCATGTTCCTGTACCAAATGCTACAGGACATGCAAACTAAATGACAGCTGAAGGAAGATGGCTACTTTAAAATATTCCTCCTCTGTGGCTCTGAGAAGCAACTAACTGCCCTCTTTTATCAACAGAGACGTAACACTGAAATAAGAAATGGCTGAGTTCATCCGCAAGTGCCTCCAAAGAGACACAGAGGAGAGGAGGGCTGCTTCAGATGCCTCATACAAACTCATTTGAATTGCAAATGCTGTTAGGCAGCATGCTGGGCTGTGAAATCCCAGCAGTACCCTCGGGCATCACGCACAAACACCGACGTGTGCACATCACTTGCGAAACTTTGTGTGTACACTACAGTAAAAAAGACAAGCCACAGAGAATCGTTGAGTTTGGAGCACTTTCCCATGTCTGAACTTCGTATGATCGCAATTTGATGCAAAAATAATGATGAGCTAGCAGTGCAGAAACTGGTGCTGAGATGAGGTAATGACTCCCCTGCAGGTAGGAGGCGTGGGGGTGGGGGTGTTTGGTGAAGGAAAAGAAGAAGAAGAAGGAGAAGAAGAGGAAGCATCAGGTGATGCTCGGAGGGAGGCTGGCTGGCAGGCTGATTAGGCAAGGCTGACACAGCAGGAGCAGGAGTGTGTCCGATGTTAACGACATAGATGCGGTGTGACAGCAGGTCTGCCAGCTGAGGCTGACGGTGCATGTGCGGCCTGAAGAAATATGTTGACAAAGTGCCATAAGCCCACCTGTATGGGGGCAGGGAGCAGGCCAGAACGCTGCCGAGGGGACTGTCTGACTTGCACAAATTTAAGGATGACAAAATCAATAGGAAGAGGTTATAAACATTTGGAAATGTTGCTTTGCATCAGCTGTTAACAACTCAATCGGCATGAAACATCAAAGCTATCAAATGTCATTGGGAAAGCCATGCAAATGCTGAAAGATTCCTACTAAAGCATTCTGAAGGCAAGTCCTTGCAACTCTCCAACCAAGTCCACATAACTAGTGAAAGCCAGAGGGCAGGGGGGCGAAGGTGAGGTCATTTCCATAACGTGACCTGCCTCAGTGTGCACCTCTGCGGCCAAACTGCCTTCACAGTTTTCAACTAAAGTCACTGTTTCAGGCCACAGCACTGACAGAATCACTCACTGTGGGTTTTACAGCATGAAATGCACTGTATATCCCCTCCACTTTGTTTTGGAAGCTAAATATAACTGCTTTGTGTGGGCAAACCAGAGGTGTTGATGGGAGGCAACATTGTGCAAGTAACTCCTCTGTGTGTGTGTGTGCGTGTGTGTGTGTGTGTGTGTGTGTGTGTGTGTGTGTGTGAGAGAGAGAGAGAGAGAGAGAGTGTGTGTGTGTGTGTGTGTGTGTGCATTTGTCAGGGTGGCTGTTGCATAAGTGCTGATGGGTGCATTTGAGAACGGACAGACTTAAACAAGAGCAGATCCACTTTGCCCTGACAGGCTGAGACACAAACACAGAAGGCGATTTTGTTCTTAAAGCAGCAACTTTCAACTTCAGGATGAAAACATCACGTATATATAAGAGAGGGAGGGAGGGGCTGCCTGGCTGCAGGCTTGCAGCTCTGATACCAGCGGGCGCAAACAACTCGCTCCTGCCCCTGCTCCATTCCCACAATGTTATTCATCCCTCGGCAGAGGACGGCGCAGGCAAGCGGGCAAAGTCCGTGCGCCTTCTACAATGATCGTTTCTACGTGAAGTAGCTGCAGCTTGGATAAAAGCCCCCGTCCCCTCCCGCCCCACTGCAGCACAAAAAGACCGTAACAAAAAGCCGTGATCATACAATTATGTGTGGAAAAGAAAGGAAGCACCAAAGCGCGACATTCAAATAAAAACCAACAGTGTGCTATTTTTTTTTTTTTTTTTAAAGATGAAGATAGTCAACATACCCTCCTGTCAGACAGACATCCAGGGGAGGAACATGGATGGTGCGCGCCGGGGGAGTTCGGTCCTGCTCCTGCCGTTGCTCCGTGTTTATTTCCCGGTTTAAGGGAAAGGTGGCGCGTGTGTCTGTGTGTATGTGTGTGTGTATGTGTGTGTTGGAGTTTTGCCGGTGAAAGGCGTAATGAGAGAGGGAGGTGGAGGAGAGAGAAAGAGGGAGGGACGCTGTCAGATGCAGGGAGGCAGGCAGGAGGAGGGAGGAAGACACGCTCGGGCACATAGCCTGTACTGTCCGCGTGCTGAGGGGGAAGTGCGCAAAAGGAAAAAAAAAAAAGGAAAAACCCCGCTGGTGTCAATCCAGCAAGAAGATTTTTAAGCCCCTCTCTGTCAACAAGTAATCACATCTGAATAAAAAAGCAGGGAGAAATGGGGCAGCGAGGTGACACCATCTCTTATTGTTTCCACTGCTGTTACGTTCACGTACCCCTGTGTGCCATGACAGTGTGACACATAAACACTTTTAAATGTGTTTCCTTTTGTTTTTCTCTTTTTTAAACAGCTTCTCGTGCAATCAAATATTATAATGTGCCTTACAATAAGTCAATATAATAAACCCTAACTGCGCGAGGAGCTGCTCTTATTTCTTGTAGTGTCGTCAGGATGAGGATGGCACAATCCCCCCTCTGATTTCATCACCAAGTCAACAGCTAACAGCACACAGCCTATTGACTCCCTCACTTTTTGCATATAGAGATGATGGGATTTATTGGCCCAAAGGGCAGGGCGCCCTTATTCAGCCCCCTCTTGTAAATAAAAATAATGGGAGCGTGTCCGTGAAAAGCAATAATACGGAGGTATCAGTTCCCTATTGTGCTTGCTAAATTAACAAGGTAGGCTATTATTTTGAGAGCCCGAGTTAGATATAATTAATCACTGATGAGATATTGCTGAGGCTGTTTTGATTAATCCTTTCCTGTTATCAGAAAGCCAGGGCTGCAGTGCTGCGATATGCTGGGAAAGCTAGCGGACAGTATGTGTGTAAGATTGCCATGAGACTCTATACACTATATTTACTTTCAGGGTTACTAGCAAGGCACACTCCTAAGAACTCCTACAGTCAGATAATCTAATGCCAAGGCTGGAGTAAAACACCAAAGGGCCTCAGAGCACCAGATGTTCAACCTTGCCCCCAAGGTTCACAGGTTTGTGCTGATTTCTCGGAGGGTTTGTTTAGGGTTTTTCTCCAATATTCTGGGGTAATTTAAAGCACCTTGAGTCAACTGTTGTTGTGATTTGACTATGTAAATAAAATTGAATTGAACTTGAATAAACAAGTTATTCCAGTAAAGCCCATTACCAGGTGAGGGACAACCCAATAAACCTTAGAGTGCTGAGTAACCAAAGTGATGATCTCTTCTCTAGTCTTGGTTGAAAAATACTTCTGAAATGAAAGTTTTGCCTCTGCTGAGACAGGCGTTTACTGTTAGCCCACTCTTACTTCGTGAACATCAGTGTATGTTTATGTTGTTTTGTTAATTTCTCACTGTGTCTCTCTGGTACATGCACAGCGTCCCAATGCACCGATTGCACCAATATCAGCAGCTAACAGTCACTTTTTAGAGAATTACAAAGTCCCCATTAGTTGGTGGGAGGGGTGGCAATAGCATAAATTGTCAGTTTGTTTGCCAGGAGACCGTTGTTCCTGTCCCAGTAGGACATTTGTGTTTTTCACCTTTTGAGTTTTCCCCACTCGCTGCTTGCACTTAAAAGGTCATTGCTTGGGTTAAAACATGCATGTTCAAACAATAAACATGCTCACTGACACATCAAGAGCGGGAGTAACAGTTCCCTCTCGCTAACTCAGAGCATCAGGGCACAGACGTGAAGAGAGACCTCATGCTTTGAAAAAACAGCTCTAAATGATACACTGGAGAAGAGTCCAGCTTGGACATGACAGTCTTGTTAAAAAGCTGGTCAGTATCAAAGAACATGTAGCCTAAATCATTTACCATAAATGTGTTTTTTCTGTAAAAACCTCATGCCTGCATTACTCTCAACACAACTTAACCACCAACGGCTCCATCTGGGATTTCTGTGTGTTATGGAGCTAATGAAGCCTTGAGCTGCTAGCCTCAAGCAGAGCAGAGGAACAGATTAAGCTCACTCACACTCCAAAACCCAGATTTTTTTTTTCGTTTCATTAGCACAAACTGAGTCGAGACATCTCTTGCAACTATATGTCAGTCTGCGCAGTCTGTGTGTACCACTTCCCTACACCTGTAAAGACTTTGATGTGTCATTTTGGTTTGGGCTGCATTTTAAAATGAATCCACTGCCTTACTTTGGAATATGTTTTGGATCTCTGAGCAAAATCTAAATTTAAGACCTTTGTTTTTTCTTTGCACATGACTTTATTCACCTGTTTAATGCATGTTTTACCGTTTCTGGGCTTTGTTTCCAGCAGCAGCAGTGCATTTCAGAAGTTTAAAGTCATTCCACATGCTACAATTAATTTGTGCTCCCAGTAAGGTTCTACTTCACTTAGTGGGAATGGTTTGTCACCAGCCTTATTGCATATTCAGTCAAATTCTAATGTTTGAAAGTATCAAGCGTGGCTATTTAGTAACAGGTTACTGTGATGTGATTAGACACTTATTATCTTTAGAACTTGACTGCAGGTGCCCTTATGAGTATCCACTCACTGGCCGCTTAATTAAGTACCCCCTTTTTAACCCACAAATGCAAATATCTAATCAGCCAATTACATGGCAGCAATTCAAGACATTCAGGCATGCTGGATTTCAACCTGAGCATCACAAATGGGGGAAGAAAGGTGAACGCGGCATGGTTGTTAGTGATAGATGGACTGGGCAGAGTATTTCAGAAGCTGCTGATCTAGTGGAATTTTTCTGCACAACCATCTCTGGGGTTGTGTCTGAAACACAAAAAAGATCCAGTGAGCAGCAGTTTTCTGGGAGAAAATGCCTCCGCGATGCCAGTTGTCAGAGGAGAATGGCCAGACTGCTTCGAGCTGATAGGAACGCAGCAGTAGCTCAAAAATAACAACTCAATACAAGAAGATGACATCTGAATGCGCAACGCTCCAAACTATGAAGCATGGGAGCACACCGGGGGCCAGTCGTGTCAGCTAAGAACAGGAAACTGAAGCTATAATTTGCATGGCCTCGTCAGAAAAACAGAAAACTGGAAAAATGTTCCCTGGTCCGATGAGTCCTAAATATGGGGCAGTATTTGAATGGTGGGGTAGAAATTTGGCGCATACACCATGAAAGCATTGATCCATCCGATAGAGCACCTTTGGGATGTTGTGGAATGAATGATTCACATCATGGATGTGCGGCCAATAAATCTGCAGCAAGTGTGCGATGCTATCATGTCAATATGGACCAAAGCATCCGAGGAAAGTTTCCAACACTGTGATCTATCTATGAATGCAGTTCTAAATGGAAACAGGGGCATCCAGCCTGGTAGTAGCAAGGTGTACCTAAAGTAACAGGTGGGTGTTAATGGCTATTTGGTAAAATTTGGGTTGATCTTGACAGTTTTTTAACAATAGCACCACAGCTGCTCCATAACACAAAACAAAGCCAGAAGCACTTCAATATTTTATTGAAATAAAGTTAGACATAATTGGTAAATGTTACCCAATCCCTGCTGTAGTACAGCTAAAAATCACAGCAATGTTTTGGTATCTTCACAACCTAGAAAGTGATATAATAGCTAATGTAAGATGCTACATTTCATGTTCTGTAATAATTTACAATGTTTTGTAAGATACTGATCGATAGATTGAACCACTTCATGTACAAAAATGTGTACATGTAGTGCTGTGTAGTATCAAAGGGGTTTAGAAGCTTGTTTTTGTTCTGATGCCCACAACCAGGCAGGCAACGCTTGGTCCTTGTTCATACTTATCCAGTGTTATGTTTCTCCATTTTTTATTCAGGTTTCTCCTCTTCATTTGTAACCCGTCTGTAAATTTATCGTCTTTTCCCAAAGTTGCATCATTAAGACATTTCCACTGAGAGAACTGAATAGTAGATGAGACAGCCTAAAAGTCAGTGAGAGATAAAAGTGCTGTTGCACTTTGAAAACAAGCATGTGTTCTGTGTGAAAGTATTCTGAGGCTGAGAGTGGTTTAAGTGGCTGTGTTCCTCCGTTACTCCAGTTCAAGCCGGCCGGATCTGCATGCACGATGCGCCGAGCTATAAGTCAAAAATGAAATTACTATAAGTGTTTAGCTATTGATCCTTGCCGCTCGCCTCTCCTTAACACACGCAGGATTGTTTAAATTGCGGGTGGACAGATCAATCCGAACTACTTCAAAGGCAGCCTGTTTAATAATGAAGCATCTATCTCCTCTGCAGTGGGAAACAATAATGGCTCTTCAGAAGAGAGTGAAGTGAGACGATGGCCTCAGAGGAGAGTGGAACAGACACGGGGATGGACATAGCACACCAGTAATACATATTCATAGACAATCAGGATGTTAATAAGTTGATCCCGGGCTCCAGTCCCTTGCTTAGAATTTAATTATCCAAACTGGCTGAGTAAGCACAGAAACATGAGTCAGAGCTGCCGGTTGAGGTTCAACCATCACCTTAATGTTCCCTTTGAAACATGAGGTAGCAATTATTCTTTGTAATGATGATCAAAATGATCTGCTTTTCATTAACATCTTTATGAGAAACTCTGAAATTGTGGAAAAAGCTGCTAGAATATTTTTTCTAAAATATTATTTTTAGAGCTATATTAGCTGTCGTGTATTTTAATTCCACATTTTTTCCAAGACTAATTTAAAGTAATTAGAACCAGAAGATGGTCTCAGTTCACCTTGTGTGTAATTTGTTTTTTAAATGTACTTTATATAAATTGGTGGCGGTGCTAGAAATTGTTTGCCAGCTCCAACGCCACTGCCATTACCTGCCATGTGTAGTTCAGCTATTTTCTTATGCTATTATATTTAGTATTCTGAACTGTTTAATATGGGAATGACTGCATTTGCGATTTCAAATTAGCAAAGCTTAAATTGCCCCCCTGGGATCAAAAGCGTTTTAAACTCAGTTCAATTATTCTAACAGGCTGTGAGGAAACAAAAGGGCAATTCTGGTGAGAACTGGTGCAATTTATTTGTTTCTCTGGCTCATCCATCTCACATTACCTAGATCAGTATTATTGCTGCCTACTGCAATCACCTTTTTGGATTCTACCAGTGGGTTCCCCAAAATTGGGAAACCAAACTTGTCAGAGGCCAAGAGCATATTTAAGTCTTAAAAGAGCTGAAACTGGATTTCTGCTCTGTCCTAGCTGCATGTCTAATAGCATCCTGAACCCCCTGCCCCCGCACACCTTTTGGCCTCATATAGGAGGTGTCTGTGTCGCCTATTATCAGAAAATTTCCGAAACCGAAGATGCAGCACTCACTTTACTTCATGCTGTGCTGAGGTGAGAGAGGTTTCCCCCACTCACTTGGAAATGATGAAACCACTGAAACCGGCAGAAATTGAGTTCTATTGTGCAGGCGCAGACCTATTGCTGCATCCAAATGATGCTTTAGTTTAAACTAGCTCGGTTTATGACTCCATGGAAGCAGGATCTGTTTGGCTCCAAGCAAACACCTACTTGGCAGGATAGCACATGCACTGCGGACAACAAAAACAGCTGAAACCACACAAACGCCGGTTACACATCGACTGTGTTATTCCACCTTTAATCCAGCTCATCATAGTGCCAAGTCAGCTTAGGCCAGAATTTCCCAAAATCTGAGCTGATAGATAATCTATGAGAGGTCCAACAGACAAGCTTTTAGAATTCTTATTGGAATCTGCTGTTAGCTGCAGGCTGCTAATCAAAGACAAGCCGAATACTCGATGTGAAGCAAGGATGCTGTGTGGTTTCTGGCATCTGCTGCTTCCAGTGATGTTTTTAAACAGCAAAGAACATCATATTTATTTCATTAAGTGCTTCTCCTTTCCCACTGGCAAAGTTTCTTATCAAAGCACGCACTGCATGGAAGGCAGGGAGACACAGGTAGGTAGTCCACTGCACGATTAACACAAAGAGACAGATGCTCGAGCCCATACTGAGCCAGAGTACTGTAGAGTCTCCAACCAAACTTAAAAGAGTCCCTGAAATACACTGTCTTCAAATTAACTTCAAAGGGCTGTCAGACCAAAAGAGCATAAATAATAGGAAGAGTGTTCGCTGGCCAAATGAATAGCTTTAATTAAATATTCATTGTTACTCACGTCACAGACGTGGTAATAGGTAGTGATCTCTGAGCCCTCTGAGGTAAAAGTCATAGGTGTTAACCCCTTACCCTCATACTGTCATTTTGAAAGAAGTTTAGTTTAAGAAGTACAATCAACATGCATGATGTCATATAAAACAATTTAAAAATATATATATATTTACAGATTATTTACAGATATAATCAGTGTTGGGACTAACGCGTTATTAAGTAACGCGTTACAGTAACTACGTTATTATTGTGGTAACGAGCACGGTAACTAGTTATTATGCCAAAACCAGGGCGCGTTACTCGTTACTGGGATTTAGATAGGCTCGTTACTCGTTACTTGCGTGTGGTGGATATCGCGGAGCTTCCACAGATTCAATAACATTAGCAAGTGGTGGAAGCCAGCAGGTGGATGAAGGAAAAGGGAGGCAAGAGGAGAGACCCGAAGCGGCCGCCGGTCCCAGTATCAGGTGAACTGAACTTCAGGTAAGAAGTTATGACCTGCAGTCTATCTGGGTCAGATATAAACCAAGTTTAGTTGGAGTTTATTTTCGTTATGCTGACATTTTCGTACTGCGTGCTAGCTAGCATGACGGAGTTTCTATACAGCTGGGTGGGTGCTATGTTACTGATGTTGAACTTTATTTTGTTCATACGGTTAATTATTAGAGTTGCCAACCGTCCCCTAAAAAACAGAATCGTCTGGTATTCAGAGAAAATATTACGCGTTTCGTACTGAGGTGAAAAGGAACACAGTTTGTCCCGGACTTCAGCTACAATGAAAAAGACACAAAGCTGAAGCTGCACAGCTGCCTCTTCTTCTCTCATTCTCTCCTCTCCCGTTTCTACTTCAATCACGAAACTGATCAATGATCAGCTGATCGGCTTTTCTCTCTTGTTTATTTATCGCCGACTTTGCGCCAGAAAGAGGAAACCAGCGGATGTCGCGTTAAACAACAGCAGCACGTTTAAGCTTGATCAGCTGTTGTTAGAATTTATTTAATATTAATTTCTAGTATCAGTTGATGTTTGTTGGAGCCACAGCTGTAAAGCTGCTGGTCATGATATCGATTTGGTTATCTGGTGAGAGGAAACATGAAGATGAAACCAGGAGATGTTTCATACTGAATCATCAGAGCTGAACACGTGATGGAGAAACAGGTTTACCTTTTAGGTGACATGAATGAGTTGAAGGGAAGTTATGAGCTGTTTCTGAGAGACAAATAACACCAGCATCCTTTTCTAGGTAGCTGACAGCTGGTAACTGTGCAGGGGCGGGTCTAGCAAAGTTTTGCCAGGGGGGCAGGTAGGGCATTAACAGGGAAAGGGGGGGACAAGGAAATACTTTTCTTTATTATTCTCATTTAAAATGTCTTGCTTTTAAAAAAATAATTATCTGAGTCTTACAACAAACAATTGATAGATTGATACATATATACCATCAGAACAATGCACATCACTGTCACAACAGTGTTTATTTTCATTCAAAGGCTTTATGATTTTTCCTATAATGGTGGGCCGGTCTCTAGTCAAAATGCCTGGGACGATTTTTTTGTCCCAGTCCAGCTCTGTATGCAGCTCATCTGCAGTCTGGTGTTACCTACATCTTCCTATTCAGAAGGCAGAATTTCCAAGTTCTGAGTACAATCAAAAGCACCACGACTGCAGTTTTTGTGTTGGATGTAAAAAGCAGGCTAGAATCATGGCGGCGGTCAACGACGGTCCAGGCGTGGGATTTCTCTCGTGGAAATGTGCACATTATTTTTTCCTTTCTATTGGTAGGTGGCACAGTGCACTTGTGGCAAGTAAGCAAGCTAGAAGACTGGCAATCTTGCTGGGTATCCAGTTACGGAAGCAACACATTAACAAGAGAATTCTGAGTAAAACCAAAGTTACTTTCCCTAGTAACTAGTTACTTTGAAAGTAACGAGTAACTTGAAGTAACTGAGTTACTTTTTTAGAGAAGTAACTAGTAATGTAATTAAGTTACTAATTTAAAGTAACTTACCCAACACTGGATATAATTACCCTTTTGACCCTTTTGTTAAAATCATTCTATTAACCCTCTGAGGTCTAAATCATTATACGTGCTAACCCTAACCCGCAGCACCAAGCATTGCATTGAAAAGCTTTGCAATATCAAACTAAAACAAATACCTGAATCCCAAAACGAATCTGTTGGGATATTTTAAAATATGACACTAAATGTTATTCATGCCATTTTT
Source organism: Oreochromis aureus (assembly GCF_013358895.1). Classification (NCBI taxonomy): domain Eukaryota; kingdom Metazoa; phylum Chordata; class Actinopteri; order Cichliformes; family Cichlidae; genus Oreochromis; species Oreochromis aureus. The sequence continues at coordinate 7,562,158 of NC_052946.1, read as the reverse complement.
GCTTTTGTATGTATTATTTTAAATTGTTTAACAGTGTCATTATCACATCGTAGAACAACTAAAAGGCTCCTGTGTAGTAAGATGTGTCCATTACATAGACAATGAGCATGGTTAGTTTGTTGTCGTCAACCTATTTTTTGGCGTAGGACTTGTTTGCATCAAACTGTCATAACATCCACATGACTGCACTGATACAAAAATCTGGCATATAGTCTGAAGTTTGCACCTTCAAATTTGGTTGATACGAAGACGAGGGTCCGTCTTGCTACTAGGTCAACTTAAATCAGTCATGATTTGGACGTGCCGACTCCAGAACTCCAGAGGGTTAAGATGTTATGAAAAAATGTTACTGAAAATTTAATCTGTTTGAAATAAAAACTAACAAAAAAGCAGCACAGTTTAAATAATGAACACAGGATTAAAGTTATCAGATTAAAACAGGAAACAAACAGCAGACTGCTTTAAAGTCTGATTTCTGAATGATCTGTCAACCCATCCATCTACCTTGACCTCATGTAGAGTTCTCATCTCAGCTCATCTGCTCTGTTCAAAACTACTATGAATTCTGTTATAATGAAATGTTAGCATAGTCTATAATGAGCTATTTACTCAGCCTATTGGTCATGATTTTGCTGAGTGCAGTTTGTACAGCTTAAAGGTCAAATAAAATTTGGTGAAGGAACCAAAGTAATTGGCTACTGGTAGACATCAAGGAACTCAAAACCAGTAAGCTAGGTCTTACAAGTAAAAAAAAAAAAGTATTGCATTAGGCTTAATGATATCTAGCATGTCTTCCCCCCCTTTCTTTCTTTTTTGGTTTTTATTTATAGCATCAGCTAAGTAGCCTATTTCTTATCAGTTGACTGTGACTATTGCTAAGAAACACTAACTGACAACATTTAGTAACATTTTAAGCCATTAAATGATGTCCATTGGTTAGATGTCTAAAACACATGTTTAGAATGAAAGCCAGTACAAAGGGGTATTAGCATGTGCCATGGTTAGCTATCATGTATAAAACTGAGTGAATAGCTGACCTTGGCTAAAACTGAGTTAGCTTTAGTTTTAGTAGATGTCAGCTCATCTAGCAGTAGTTTCAACTGTGGTTATATGTACTAATATAAACACATATGTAAAACAATAAGACAATGTGGAGTAGAACATTGCTGGCTAAGAGCTAGTTAGCTATTTTCTAAAACTAGCTAACACATCAGTTCCTGCATATGATCACTGGACAGATTCGGGTTTTACTTACTCTCATGTAGCACAAAATCTGTCAGGCTAACTATGGGTCACTTTAGATTAAACAATAAATGTTTTTCTTCAATATTAAATTATGGGGAAAAATCTATAAATGATTTGATAACTCCATTATGTGCCTTCGGAGTGTTTTAGATGTTCTGGGCTATATATATACCTTCATCAACCTCACCCATCAAAAAATGTCATTCTAAATTATTTTTAGCGCAGTGTATGGACTTCATGTTCATGTTGAACATTTATAGTTGAAATAATTTCAAAAAGATGTTTTATTTATCCAATTTAGTGAAGTGAAGCCATCCTAAATCTTCTAAATAATTATTTAAAACTTATATTTTATAAAATACTCTCTCCTCAGTCTGTCTGCTGCCTGTCTGCTGATAACGCTCAACAAAAGAGTAATAAATAATTCTAAAATTATTTACACGTTTCCATGTTTTTTCTTTGAGCAATTCATCACCAGCTCACTTCAGGAAAATTGTAATAGCTGTTTTAGCAGACGTCCACATAGGCCAGGAATGAAATCTGGGTCCTTCATGCTCTGTTCTTCCCGCTGAGCTTCTACCATATATTAACTTTGCCTGAACTATAGTTGTGCAACAATGCCCATAAACATGCTGTGTTTTGCACAGTGCCTGGGAAAATATCCCACTTTATCTATTATGCTCACTGTTACCAGTTAAGCCCATCTGTTTATGTAAACCAGTCACATCCCGAACAATTTTCCTCCCTGTGTGACAAAGTCTGGCATGAAATGATAAAGTGGCCCCGTCCAAGTGATTTACAGTGTTTTTGAAGAGACTCAGAGGAGACCTGCAGCATCCTGTCTCTTCTCGGTCTGATCCTTTTTCCTCACCGTCCTCCCCTGCTATCTGTTGCCTATTTCCTTCTTTTCATTTGTTCCACCACCACATGACCTTTTTCTCTGTGCGGCCGTGTGTTGTCTCTGAAACACAGAAAAATTTAAAAGGTTAAATCTCAAGTTCAATTTGTCAGACAAAAATAGATGAAATACAAACAAGGAATTAATGTAACTGTGTATGAATAAACTGTTTTTGTTGGGAGGTTCTCGTACAGCTTTGCAGTTTTTGAATATCTGCCCGTATTTCAGCGTCTGTAAATTAATGTCTAATTAACATGGTTTGTCTAAACTATTCACTGCGGCACTGAAGGTCTCCATCTTAATTCAGTTAACTCAACAACACTGAAGCGATCTGGTGCTGATCTGCAGTTTTATGGGTGAAACTGTCTCTTTGTTTTTTATGTTTGTTTTTTTTCTACTACTATCTGTGCTGCATCGAGGGTCAGACGGGAACCCGCCTGTCATGCTCCACCATGCATGTGCATCTGGACAGCCCTGATGATTGCAGATGGCAGCACAGTTCCTTTGCAGCTGCACAGGAAACCTACCATGACATCCTGTATCTTCCTGTACCTCTGTTCATCAAAACAACAACAACAACAATTGACAGACAATGCAGATCATTGTGCATCTATGCCACTACTGACTGACGGTTTAACAGATTCAGGTTCAGGCTGCTGGTGCTGTAATGGTGTGGGGGTATTTTCTTGGCACATCACAGCCTACCTGAGTATTACTGCTGTGCCTTTATGACCACATTGTGCACATCTTCTGAAATAGTTTCTTGAACATGACAATACTCAAGTGATTTCCACAGTCCCAAGATTCCAACAGAGCGCTTTTAGGACTTGGTGGAACAGGAGAGATGAATCATGGATGTGGAGCCAACAAATGCGCAGCAACTCTGTGATGCTGTCATGTATGGAGCAAAATCTCTGAGGAATATTTCTAGAACTTTGTTGAATCTGTGCTATGAAGAATTAAGGCAGTCTAGAAGGGTCTATGTCAGTATTAAGGTGGAGCGCCTAATAATGGTGTATAATGACAGAGTAGTGGCTTATCCCAATGGGAGTTGGAAAAACCTTTAGATTGCGCAAGTAGATAATGTGGCACATTAGGCTTCATACACAACTTGCTGCATTTACTGATCCACAGTCATATTGTTGGAATTTTAAGAAGAAAAGAAGAGAAAAAAACATTAATAGAAATGACTGAGTTCCCTGATTTTTGTCCTTTATTTTAAAAGCAACTCATCTATAATTAACATGATTAGCCATTCTGGCTATTTCTATTCAGAATCTGATGTTCACTCACTATGTTCTGACATTTCTTCAGCAAACAGCTGTGAAACCTATTAATACATAATTATTATCATTACACAATTTCATATCAGCTAACTGCTACGTGGGGTAAGTAATGATGCAAGTTAGCCTCCACTTTGCATAAATTTAAGGCTATTAAGATTACAAAATATTAATATTTAATATTAAAAAATATAATTTAGCTCCTGTTTTACATTTGAAATTAAAGTGGAAAGTTTAAAAAAATATAAATATGAATATGAGTTTCAGAATTGCATATTCCACACTGTTGAATATGGTCTGTCACTGTAGTTTGTAGGTTTGTAGGCAAGAACAAATGTAATGTTTAATGTTAATGACAATACAATGTGTATTCTCAGCATAGAAATGGACCGTATTTGTATATGCATGAACGGCTCCTTGGGGTCCAGTCCAGAGAGATGAGGATAACGTATACTGTGTAATAATGGATAAAAAATAAGTGGTCTGATAATTTGGTTATTGGTAAAAACCTAAAATGCAAATCCATATCCAGTAAGTCCATACACACACACACACACACACACACACACACACACACACACACACACACACACTAGAGAGAGAATTATGGTTGAATTAGTGTTGCACAAAGCTTAAACGAACTGCACAGCCTTCTAAGTGCTTCTTCTCTCTCTATTTGCTCCCACAGAGACTGACTCAGTGCTAATGTTGTATGTAATATATGTCATAATTATCCTCAGATTTAAAGTTTATTCGTAACTTTCTCATTTGACTCACAGTATGAAGGAAGCGAAGGCATTTCATTATATAAAAGCTAATTTTATTCCCTTCACTGTTTTTACTCTTATAAATCTGTTCTGCTGACAATATGATGATCCTGACATTAAGCATTTCTTATCTGTTTTCAAACATTCTGTCAAATTAAAATCTTACTGTAGTGAACCTATTAGGAACTATTTATACAATTCAATGGCTTCCGGTCAGAGCTGTTTGTTTGTACCAGTCTGAAAAAACAATTTTAATGCTGTCATTCATGGGATTCATGGGGACTGCGTCTCTTTTAACTCAGCCTCAAGTGGCACAAAGAAGAACTGTAGTTTTTCTAACTTCCTCGTTGGCTTCATTGTTCATCTCTGGAAAACACCCGTTGGGTCAAAGCAGTTCTATTTTAGAAAAGACAAAGGGTTCAGCCTCGTTAGCCAGTGCAACAGCCACCGTTTCAAAGGTTCAAGGTTCAAGGTTCAAGGTTCTTTATTCGTCACATGCATGGTTATACAAGTATAACACACAGTGAAATGTAACCTGACACGCTCCTCGACTTGTGCAAAAAGCGGGGGGAGAGAGGAAGAACATTATATATAATATATACATTAGGTGAATGTGCAGTAGTAGCATGTATGCAGCAGGCAGGTGAATTCTGTACATTAAGTGAATTAAATAAGAATAGACAATCTGACTATTTTACAGGCCCGGATGGCTTGGGGATAAAAGCTCCTCTTGAGTCTCTCTGTCCTTGCCCGGATGATGCGGAACCTTCTACCGGATTGCAAAAGTTGGAACAGTTTGCTGCCAGGATGGGACGGGTCCTTCAGTATCTGCGCTGCTCTAGTCCGGCATCTCCTGGTGTTGGTGTCCTGAACCGGAGGGAGAGCAATCCGCGCAGCAGCGTTCTGCTGTACGGATCACTGTCTGAAGAGCTTTTTGGTCCTTAACACAGCTGTTCCCAAACCAGGATGTGATCTTCTGTGTGAGGATGCTCTCCACAGCGCCTGTATAGAAAATCCTGAGGATCTCTGGAGAGACCCTGAACTTCCTCAGTTATCGTAGGTGGTACAGGCGCTGCCTAGCCGTTTTGGTCTGGACCTGAATGTGGGCAGACCATGTCAGGTCTGAGGAGATGTGGACACCGAGATACTTGAAGGACTGCACACTTTCCACTGGAGCTCCATTAATGATAATGGGCTTGTAGTCTCTGTGCTGACTCCTTCTGAAATCCACCACCAGCTCCTTGGTCTTGCCAACGTTCAGCTGGAGATGGTTGTCCTGGCACCATGATGCCAGATTCTTCACTTCATCCATGTAGGCCGCCTCATTGTTGTTGGAAATGGCGCCCAACACCAGTGTGTCATCAGCAAACTTCACAATGGTGTTGGAGCCATGGGTGGCCACACAGTCTGAAGTGTAGAGGGAGTAGAGCAGTGGCGAGAGGACACATCCCTGTGGTGCTCCTGTGTTGATGGTGATGCTGTTAGAGACGCATCTACCCACCTTCACCACCTGAGTTCTGCCAGTGAGGAAGTCCAACACCCATGCACACAGACGGCTGTTGAGTCCCACATCCCTCAGCTTTGTGAACAGTCTGCTGGGCACTATTGTGTTAAATGCTGAAGCGTAATCAACAAACAGCATTCTCACATAGTTACCCTGTTTCTTGTCCATGTGGCTGAGGGTGGTGTGCAGGACGTGGGCGATGGCGTCCTCTGTGGATCTGTTGGGTCGGTAGGCAAACTGGAGCAGATCTGAAACCCCAACTTAAAGAAGCAACTTTAAGTTGGGGTTTCAGGATTTTCAGTCAACAAAAGACATTCACGTATACTAGACTACCTTTGTCATGCAACACAAATGTTGAAGCCATCAAAAGATGCAAAAAAGCCACAAAATCCCCCCAAAAAGTTCATCTTTACGATCATTAATGTGATGATAGTGATAGCGACTATAGCAAGGAAACAACTGTAAAGCTTTTTTTTGTAAGCCTTTTTTTTAAAGGGAAACATCACCAAAGTGCTCAGAAGTAAATCATTCATTGTCAGTTTCAGCTTGTTGATAAAAGAGTTATCCGTTTCACACATTATGGGTAAGATTGGTTTAAGAGCTTGCAAGATTTGGTTAAAGAATACCGCCAATGTTAACATAAAGGTGAACAAAGGAGCTAGCAATGTTGTCGCTTGACCTCTTATGATAAAGACCATAACTAATCTGTCTTTATGGAAATCATTATTTTTGTTTTGTTTATCTGTTGCTTGTGAGAACCTAAAACAACTGGCTACTTTAATAGTTATACCTTACCCCTGCACTTGAGGGCTGCTTCTCCTAGTAACTATCAAAAGATGGGTACACTGTGGTCATAAAGCGATGGGCATGGTGAGCAACACTTTGTGTGGAAGTTTGCGGCATTTCACAGTTTTCACAGTTTTCAACTGGTACTAAGGCGCCCAGAGTGACAGCTGGTGTGGTCTTCTGCTGCTGTAGCCCATCTATTTTAACATTCAATGTGTTGTGCATTCAGAGACGCTCTTCTGCATACCTTAGTTGTAACAAGTGGTTTGTTGACTCTTACTGTTGCCTTCCAAATCCAAAATCCAAATCCAATTTATTTATATAGCACATTTAAAAACAGAAGGTTTGCCCAAAGTGTTGTACAGAAAGCAAAAGGGTAAAACACAAGCTAAAACCACTGACACTCACATTAAAACATAATAATACACATAATGAACTTATCAACTCACACCAGTCTGAACGCTATTGAAAAAAGGTGTGTTTTCAAAAGCGACTTAAAAACAGGAAACAAAGATGCCTGTCTAATATTTAAAGGCAGCGTATTCCAAAGTTTGGGGGCCATAACTGAAAAGGCTCCACCTCCTCTATGTTTTAACCGAGATTTTGGGACAACCAACAGCAGCTGGTCAGCTGATCTGAGGGTCCGTGAAGGAATATGAGGCTGAAGTAACTCAGAAAGGTATGGGGGAGCAAGACCATTAAGGCATTTATAAACCAGCCTTAGGACTTTGAAATTAATTCTGTCATGAACAGGAAGCCAATGAAGAGAAGACAGGATAGGTGTTACATGTTCATGCCTGTGGGTACCAGTCAAGAGGCCGGCAGCAGCATTTTGAATGAGCTGAAGACGTGCAAGAGATCCTTGGCTGACTCCAGCATAAAGTACATTACAGTAGTCAAGCCGTGTTGAAATAAAGGCATGTATTACCTTCTCCATGTCACGTCTTGACAAAACTGGCTTCAGCTTAGCTATTTGCCTCAACTGGAAAAAGCTTTTTTGCAACACCAAACTAATATGTTTCTTCCCATCACCTTGAAGCAGTCTGGCCATCTCCCCTCACGTCTGGCATCAGCAGCATATTTTGCCCAGATAACTGTTGCCTACTGGAGATTGTCCCTTTGGATCTTCTCTGTCAGACCGTTCTCTGTAAACTCTAGAGTTGGTTGTTTTGGAAAATCCCAGTAGATTAGCAGCTTCTGAAATACTCACACCAGACAATGTCTTGATGCATGCTCAATCATTCAGGTAAGGAAATCCCAAAAGGTTATTTCTATTCATCTGGACGTAGCGTTTTCAGTGGGAGAAATGTGCTGTTTGTAAGGTTGGGGAAATCTGCAGTCAGCTGAGACTGAAGAAACGTTTTTCCCACTGACAACGCTACGCTACGTCCAGATGAACAATGAACCTTTTGGGAGTCAAACCAGCCAAGTTCTAATTCACTTAAATCATCTTTCGTCCTAATACTAATGCTCAGTTTGAACTTCAGCAGGTCTGCTTGACTGTGTCTTCATGCACATTTGCTTTGAGTTGCTGCCATTTGACTGGCTGATTAGATATTTGCAATAACGAGCTTTTGATCAGGCATACCTAATAAAGCGGCCAGTAAACGTACAATAGTGCAGTTTATGGGTTTGGGGCTGGTTTAAAGTTTGTCTCATCAAAGGTGTGATCAAGTCCATTTGGATTCTTTGTTTTTTCAGTGGAATAGACATAGACTGCCAGTGTTGCTGTGGAGAAGTTGGATGTAGTCTTCCCATAACCATGTTTGTGTTTGTTTTGTCACCAGCTAGGAAAAATGAAGTTGGTGTGTTTCTTTTTTAAGAAAAATAATTCCGCCCCATTGCACAACAACAGGAGATAAATAGGGTGTAGCAGAGAGTCTAATATCTAAAATCACACATGCCTTACAGGGAAATAAAGAGGCCTTAATGTGTGTGCTATTGAGCATGAAGCCCTGTGGTCACAAGAAAGCCCCTGCTCTGCCTCACATTCTGTGAAAGCTCAAAACAGATTTTAGAGATCAGTGAACTTTCAAATACGTGCTAAATGGACGAAACAACTGTATAAAAAACCCCAGATATTAAATTATGTCTCCCACCCACCTCCTCCTGCTTCGCTGGGCCTTTGCAAGCAGCCTGTGCAGAAAAACAGTCAAACACAAGTTAAATGTCATTGTCATGCACGGTCATGGATAATTTTTGAAAGGAGTGGGCACAGTTTGCAAGGTTACGAGTGCAACGTTAAGCTTATGAGTCAGTAACTTTCTAACTTGTGTTTTACGGACATCTTTCAAAGATATGCGACGTTGCATTGCAGGAGCAGATGTACTTAAAGTGCAGTTCTTTTCTGAAAAATTTACAGAGCTCAGTGTTTTGGCCATAGACAGAGGTCTAACAGCGTATGGAGCAGAGTGCATGGATGGGTGCCCGGGTCCCACAGCTGCATGGCGCTGGGGCACAGACAGCCCTTCTCTCTGGGACACATTGCTCTTTTTATGCCCAACACACTGAACCATTGATTTGAGGCTCCCTCATCTCCGCTGCATCAGCACAACTCAGGTCATCATAGAGTGCAGCAGAGCTCACAGAAGACAATATCTGATATCTGACAAACATTCATTTCCTTACAAGCCCCCGCCAAGGCACGAGCAATTGGGGAAGTGAAAGTTTATCATGATATTCCTGTAACCTCCAAGATGTAATCAACACTGTAGAATGTATTTTTTAGCAACCGTAGAGACGTCAATCTCGCAACTAAACTTGAGGCACAGATGACTTGTTATCACACAGAATGTGAAATATTTAATGAATTGTGCTAAATGCAACTATTTTGACTGTGTTACTACCAAATATATTAATATGATTGAGCTGACCACACCCACAGTGTGCTCAGACAACAATAAAAAGCTAATTCAAATGATTCAAGACTGTCATACCATCACAAGACAGCACCTGTTACACATGACAGCATCTTCTGGTGGTCGCAGAAATTATAACAAGAGCAAAAGATTATGGCAGAAGTATAAATTCAATGTAGAGAGGAGCTTGGGGTGGCTAAATGGGTCAACGCAACACTGATTTTTCTGGGGGGCTATTTATTTCAGACCTCTAAACTTAAATACAAGAGTAGAAGGAGATGGCTGCACTGGACTGCACTTGGAAGAAACCCAGGCAGGAACATCGATGCCCCAGATGAGCTTAAACCTAGAGCAACTGTCATAAGCACTGTACCTCACCTAATTTAAAGGTTTACAAAGTAGAGAAATTGCAGAAGATACCTGAAAAGCTTTAGCCTTACGATAAAGCTGTTCTTTATGCGTGGGTGGAGTTTTTTCCTCTTCAAAAATCATTTATGGTTGCTTTGATTTATCTCATGAAGTGGGAGGAGTCCAGGTTCTTTCAATTAGTCTCCTGAAGTTTCTCTCATTTTTCTTTGTGTCTTTGTATATTTATGAATCAGAGCAGCACGGCATTGGGATGAGCATTTTTTTGTATAACAAAAAACAAGAAAACAAAAGCATTTCCAACTCATGCTGTTGTGTCTTCACTTTCATTCACGCTCCAGGGGTAAGATGAGTCTGTGTATCAACTACTTGCATCCATTTTGCATGTAATCACTCAATCTGAGAGATTCAGACTATACTTCGGTTTAATACTCCCGTTATAGCAAATCCTGCATAAGAGCCTCCAGATGAATGCTGTCGCAACTTCAACCTCAATTGTCTCATTTTAATACAGAAAAACTAATAGCCTCTGAAAGCTGTGATAAATATTACAATTCCATTAAGAATAGTGGCTTAAGCAACACTGATTACATGAAAAAAACATGGGTTTACTTGGATCATGCATACTTGTTACTGCTTTGCTGATGTAAATAATTATTTATAAACTGGCTGTGTTGGATATGTGAGCTGTAGCAGCAAAACCCCTGAGCAGACTGGGTGCATAATGCAAAATAAAACTATAAAACTTCTCAGATCTTTTTGCTTTTTTGACATTTCTTCTGTAAGCGTTGCTTTAAGTATCAGAAAGCAGCAGTCAGCATACTGTACAAAGTACACTCTAGTGCATATATCTTCAAATATCTGATAATATCACGCACAGATAATTGAACTCTTTCGGTTAAATGACAACATAATTGGATTGCAAATTAAAGCTGAGAATGATTTATAACAGCTTTCCACATTAATAGATCTTTGCAAGTGTTTGTAGGCGTTTAGCTGTATAAGCTGTACAACTTTTACAGTGCATGGCAAACTATCAAATGTGAAAGTTTGTGAGTTCTCCACAGTTCTCTGAGTTCTCTATTGTAAACTGTTTCCGATTAAAAAAAAAAAAAAAATTAATCCACGCCCCCCATCAGTCTCGCTTTCTTTATGTCTCTCTGTGTGTGTTCAGCTATCATTCCGCTGGCCCAGCGAATACTGATTGATATTCACTGCACTTTTCCGCTGGCTGATTCGCTGACCAGTTTACAACCTCAGTGGGAGGAAGCTTGTCAATACGAGGCTGAACCTCTTTTATGATTCCGCATAGCAACTTTTCTAATTCTGTGACTGCAGTGCCCTTCAATGATATCTGTGTGTTTTAGAATTAGCAAGCCTCGGTTTTAGACTATAATCCATTGAGACATCAGTTTGGACTCAAACTTAGATTTACTCACATCCAGTTTATTCTGAAGAGCACCCATTGACACGGACAGAAACCGTATCGATATTTCATGCTAATGTGCCAGGATTACAGTAAGTGTTAAAATATTAAGTCAGCTACGTGGTGCGATGGCAGATTCTAGAGAGCTGCATGCTTTTTAAATATACAAACCTTATGTGTGTGTGTGTGTGTGCATTCAAGGATTCTCCACCAAATAATGTAAAAGCATCGGCTTTGTGTTTGCAGCCAATCGTGGACAGAAACATGTATTCATGGACTGGCTGACATGACAATGTGCAAGACAGCATAAAGTGCCTTGTTTGACCTCTACTGTGCAGTTCTTGTTTTTTTTTCCTTTAGAGAAAGGTTCACTGGTTACTGGTGTTTTCTGATGAGCTAACACTAGTATGCTAGTGTTAGCTAGTCTTAGCATTCACTTGCAGCTCTAAGAAACAACATGGCGGAGGCCAAAAGGCTGATGATAAAAGGTCCTACATCCTGTAAAGTGTCCATTCTTTGATTTATTATCAAAAATAATGCCACCCATCAAGGATCAATCATGAAATTTTGCTTATAAAACACAGATCTGAAAAGTGAAGCCAATAAGGAAGTGCCCAAAACTTGCAGTATTTAAATCTAGCCAGCAGGGGGTGAATCCTGTTACTGTAAAAATAAGTCTGTTTTCATAGAAGTCTATAGGAAAATGTCCCAACTGCCCACTTCACCCATGGCCTCAGTTAACCCTGATGGGTTTACGGTCTCAGTTGCTACTTTAAAGCCTTACAGATGCTCATTTTGTGAGTGAAATAGATTTACATGTTGCTAACATAGTAGCCTTAGCAGTAGTAGTACTATTAACCTTGTTTACATAGTCAGATACATGTGTCTTGCTTTATACAACATGCCTCAGTCAACCATGTTCATGTGCTGCATTAAGAGAAATTTGGGGTTCAGTAGATACTTTGCCATGCAGACTGGACCAGCCTGGGATCAAGTAAATGACCTGCTCTACTTCCTGAGCTACAGCCACCCTCACAACAGAGATTGTGAGAGTCAAAATAATCAATTTGTGCTTTGGAAAACCAATAGGTGATTACAGTGGCTACATACATCTTCACATACAGCCTATGGATACTATGCTGCACATGGCTTATCATAAATTACAAAGATGGACACACATCACTCAGTATTATACCTCCTTAACATTAATTTGTTGTCATTTACTGTCAGCATGTTACCATATCAGTGTTAGTGTTGTTTAACTGGATAACACGGCTGCTTGGCATCATTTTGACGGGGTACATTGGTATCATCAGGGCTGAATCACAGGGAAATGTTCTGGTATCTGTAAAGTCAGTGACAGGAAATCTTTGATATAAACAGGAAATTAACATTAGAAAGATGAAATACCAATCCAGCATGTCTCAGCCACAGCACAGCAGTGTGCAGACATTCTGCTCAGAGAGAGACAGATTCACTCACGTTAAAACTGTCCCTTTATGATTTTCTTTTTTTTGGTTTGAAGCCATCAAAGACCTGGGTGGTAATCACAAGCATGCTGTGTGCATTTTACTGACGCCCCACTGCATAATTCCAGAATACAGTTCAAATTAATTTAAAGTGCCATTTGGAGTCATTAACATAAAAGGCTACCAAAGGAGACATGCCACAGCAAAACAGTTTCATTTACCCATTTCCCATTGTTTAGCTCCAACCAGCCACCCGTGACTCATTAAACACTGGAGTTAAATGAAACCATATACTGTAAATGGTTTCAGCGATATATCGACATGCGTCTTTCTGCGTCAAAGTCTTGCACTGATGAAGTATCAACCTCCCTAAGTTACTAAATTGTGTGTAATTTCATGTAAACGTGTGGTTATTGTCTCCTTCTTGCAAATGAGCAGCAGAGCGTCCTTGAAGGTTTTGCGTCCTCAAGGAAAGAGTAATGAGTTTGCCCAGAGTTCAACCATGGGGCACTTAGGCCATCTGCCAGAGCATTTCCAGTGTTTAATGCCCTTGATTTAATTTTTTTAAGATGCATGACTTCGAGAAAACATTTAAAAGTGGAAAAGAGAAAGAAGAGTAAAATACAGGCACAGTTAAAAAGAATCACAGCCTTGTTAAATTCTAAGGTTTTATGCATCAGGACATAATAAAAGCTAATCTGGTCCTTGGTGATTCTTAGAATTAGGTAAATATAACCCCAGGTTAACAACAATACATTACATATTACCCTGTTTGATTATTTATTTAACAAAAACGAATCCAAAATGCAGAACTGTGTGTGAAAAACTAACAACACCCTTACTGCCTTCATAAATATTAAGAGGATAAGTAGCAGCCAGGTGCTGATAATCAAATTCATTTGATTAATTAGTCATCAGAAAGTGTGAGCGCTCTTTAAAAGCAGACATTTGTACAGTATGTTGGCCTGGAGCATTCAGGTGTGTGTTAACACAATGCCAAGAGAGAAATACATCAGCGGTGATCTTAAAGGAGCAACTGCTATTGCCCATCAGTCTGAGAGGGGTTATAAGGCCATTTCCAAAACAATTTGAAATCTGCTACTCTGAGAAATATTATTCACATGAAAAACAGTGCCTTAGCTTTTTGCTGTGCGATATGTCATGTGTTGTTTTTAGCTCATTTTAGAGCTAAATCATTTTTGATTTTAGCTGATAGACGGTGTCTTTTGTTTTACCATGACTTTAGTTTTTAAGGGAATATTTCCTCCTCTAGAATCTTCCTAAAACATTCACAGATGATTTGGCAGCTCACTGCAACAGAAACTTAAGAATCTCCAAAGGATCACATATTCTGTCTCTGCATCATATCTCTGTACACTGGCTTATTTATTTGAATATATTGATTTCTGGATAGCAAGAAAAAAATGTTTAAATAATATTTCAAGGTTGGCAATTTTAAGTCTCCTGTTGTATACATCAATATTGTAGCTGAGGAAGCAAGCAAACAAATTAGTAAGTAGATTTGCATCCAGTTTCTGCCTACACATAGAACTGTACAGAAGATTCATCACACTCTGTGATAAAATAATAACCTTTTTTTCTGAGTTCAGCAGAAAACAGGTTGGAGATTTGATGAGTTTATATCACATCTCCAACATTACCTGCACTTTGGAAACAGTGATTCATATTTTATAATAAATCTATCCAGTGTAGAAAAGAATCGTCACTATATTTGAGTTCTTTCTTCCAGCATGTGTGCCGGGAGACAGAAGCTGAGAAAAGACATGCAGACTTTATAATCCCACTGTGATCAAAACAGAGTAAATTAAGGCATTTTGAAGAAAAAGTGCATAGTTCATTGCCATAAACTGATGACATAATAGTTCATTTGGATGAGTGTTTTTCCTGTTTCTGTCACTATTACGAGTGCAGGACTTAACCGCAGGACTCACTATGAATGAAAAGTCAAAAAGTGGTTTATTCACAAAGGTGTCATCAGGTGAGATATATACTTATCCACACATGGGCCACGGGGAAGGAAAACAGGCCAAGGTTCAGGGAATCTATACACAAAGAGAGGTTCATGTTAGCAAGGAGCACTAGGAGAACACTGACGGAAGTAGCATAATGATCCAGCGATGAATCAGACACCACTGAGGCCTTAAGTAGTGTGGTAAGCAGTCAGTGATGATGGATGGCAGGTGAGTAACCATCTGTGACAGGCGAGAAGGTTGCACAGGTGAACACAGAGGCCAGACTCCGCCCTGGCGATGAGGAGCGAAGGAGAGACCACAAGAAACAGTCCAGAAAACCCTGGGACCATGACAGTTTTTTTACTGCTTTGCATTAAACAAATGAACATAATCTCCTTTATCCTCCTTTTGATTGTTCTTAATCTTGTATTTGACATAAGTTGAAACCAAAAAAGCTAAACTTTTAAAACTCCTTTTAGAAAAAAAAAAACCCAATCTGAAAGAATTTCAGTTCTTTTAGGTTCCCAATGAGGCTGGCTCCAAAAGAGTCAATCCCCAAAGACTTCTATGCCCAGTTTGGCCAACATAGATAGAGAAATACTGAAAAATACTGGTGTGTGCAAATGTATTCAGCTACAGCCCTTTCCCCCCTGTCCTAGCAACATGGCAACATATTTTCATTTTTTAACAAATAAGCTTGGAAAGGTAGGCTGCCACTGTTTCTGTCTAGTTGCTGCACAACTTTTGTCAGCTTAAATCTGGGACTTTAAGACTAACTTAACACTTTAATAATTAATAATCTCCATTTGCATTACAAATGGCCAGGACTGATCACATGTCCTGACTAGCTCTCACATTAATGTTGTCATTTTATTATTAGCTATTAGTTGCTAGCCACTACATTAACTATAATGCATCAACCAGCCAGGTTCGAATTTATATGAACTATTTAATACTTTAATCTTGTTGAAACAGGAGCTTTAGTGGGGTGTTCGCCTTTAAGATGACTTGCCAAGTTAGGTGAGTTTATGTGTTCATCTGCTAGCGAGAGAGCTGTATGATGTGTGTCTGTGTGATGAAAAAGGTAATGAAGCAAATGAGTATCTGATTCAATAATAATATTTGGTATCAACTCGTATCCGACTATCAGCCCTACACAGTAAATATGCTGTTTACAATACCACAGTTCTTTAATTAAAAAACAATCACCGTCACATTTTCAGAATTTTTGTAACAAAAGACACATCATTTCTGGACCTCTTGTCCAGCTTACTGATGGGCACAACAGTGTGTGAGCTGTTTTTGTCTTTTAGAGCATTATTAACATAAAATATTAGAATAATATTATAGCTTGATGTAAGCAGTACAGCCAAACCTGTTTTTGCAACCACTGATGGTCATTTAAAAGAATGTACTTGTAAGGAACTTGCACATTGGCTTCACTTTTCAGACCTGAAAATACAGTCTATGTTCCCAAGCCTAAGCGGATGTGCTGGGAGGAATATTTTGCCTGCTGTGAGGCTGTCAGTTAATCTGCACTCATATAGAGTCAGGTTTTTGCAACAAATTTCTACTGTAATTATCCCGTGTCATAGTGATCAAAGCGTCATAGCTGAAAAAACTTCCGAAGCGCTCCCAGCTGCTCTTTCCGTGATGTTTAACCATCACAGCTATGTTCCAAACATTTAGCCTAAACTAACCCTAATTCTAACTGACCTCACAGCCCATTGTTCATTCAGTGGGCTGGTCCCACTGAAAATGCTATGTCCAGATGAACTGAATCAACTTTTGGGAATTGTAACTTACTCTTTAAGCTTTCTGATCGTCTAAAACACAAAACTGTCTTTGCTTTCCTGTGACACATGACCTCAGTCCCTCACTCATTTAATTTTGGTCATTTGAGAAAGCTGCAACCCACAATCCACCCATTCTGCACAGCCACATTTTAAACAGGCCCAGTCCCACACATACACTCATCAAGTCTGTCCTTGTTGCTGCCCTCTTTCCAAAACAGTAACACTATGATTGCCTGCATGTGATTCGTTTTTCAGGAGTCATCTGTAGCTCTGGCTACAAGCACATGGCTAGAGCTACAGATGGTTACACTGTGGCCTATATTCCAAACTTATTTTCCCCCCAATCAACATTTGTATCCGTCAATCAAGACAAACAGGCCCAAGCCAATTATGATAAGCTGAGCAAGGACAAAATATCCTATTAATTCTAAATGCTGTTGCTTTCCATACAAATTAGCTGAGAACCATCCACCCACAACATACAGATTTTATTTCCATCTCCACTCTGACTGAGCTATAATCCCGCTTTGAGTTTTCTTTGATTCATCTCAGGCAACTTTGCTATTATTTTTTATATATACAGCTCTGAAAAGTGTATCATCAATCCTAAGAAATTAGTTGCTCTGAGTTGGACTGCAAATGTCAGTGTGGAGAAAAAAAGTATCAACTGAAGTTTGAGAGAAAAAGATCTTTGTTTTCAGAAGAGTCAGGAGGCTCCGAGGACCATAACAGTGAAATATTAAAGGGGGATTTCTCATCAGATCCTAGAAAAGCCTGAAGCAGTTGTGACTTTAACAGTATGGTGACAAAGGTGGTACATTCAGCCGAGCCAAGCAGCGCAGAAGAACGTCTAAACTGGTGCTGCCATTCAAGCAGATTTGCCCTGGATGTATATCTCATGTGCCGTGCTGCCTTTACTCTGAAGGGGGCAGAAGTGCACCACTGCTCCAAGTTCAGAGCAAAAAGCCAGCTGACCAAGATGATTCACATCTGGCATTAAAAAGGAAATGTTACATTTGGTTAAGAACATGTTTTTACAAGAAAAAAATGCATTTATTACAAATAATGCCATAAAACTGTTATAAAATACAGTTTTAAAACAGTCAGGTCAGGTGAAAATGCCATCAGTGAAAATCAGTGACTGGACGAGTTAACTGTGACTCGACACTTCGCAGTCACTCCACGGTTCTTCATAGCTGTGCAGGCTGACAGGCCAAGTTAAACTCACTGCTGAAGACAAAAAGGAACAGGCTCTCTGTTGCAGGTCTGAGTGTGGACAGCCTGCAGGCAGGAGCAAAGCAAGCTGAACCCTGCATGAACTCCTCCATGAACCACTCTTTTACCTCCTCTGTAGTGAGCTGCAGAGCATTTTTCGCCGTGTGTTTCATCTTCCCCCAACGTGAGTGCTTTAGCTGCTCTTTTAGTGCCCGCAGACATTAGGCTGTGAAAAGCTATGTGTCCAAATGGCCCCAACAACTAAGAGGGCTTTCAGACTCAATGTCTGACTGAATAAACTGACCTGCTGTCTGCTCTCACTCTGGACTAAAAAACATCAGCGTGGAGTCTTTTGAGCCAGACACGCAGACTCACACAGCTCATCTTGTTCCATAGTCGGATAACATGAGAGTGGATGAATAATAAACACACGCTTCGTCTATTTGCATCACCTCAGCTGTTGTTTTACATATCAGACCAACAAATTCAAATTCACCTTAATAAAAGCATGCTTCTTTCCAATATTATCTTCATACAAGGCATGTGTTTAACATCAAATTGTTTACATGCAGTGTTTTAGTGTGTTTATTGATGCAAACTGCTGATTAGTAAATCTACATCTTCAATATAGGATGCAATGAAACAAGGGGATGCTTTCTAAAACAGCCCTGGAGTCAACAGACAGCTCTCCTAGCTTTGTTTCCTTGCAAGAAGGTAACAGGACCTACATTCTACCTGTGTCTCAGGAAACCAGGCATCCCTCAGCCTGGAAAGCAGTAGCATTTGAAGGTGTTTACAGGAAATGTTGGTCATTTCTGCACAAATGTGAGGTAAAAAAAAAAAAAAAAAAAAAAAGAAAAAAAAAAGAAAGGAACAGCTGAAACATACCAAAAAGAAAAGTTTTCCACTCTCAGTTTGCGTAATATTGAAACATTTTCCTCATTACATAGATAACCATGTCTACTTTTGTTTAAATGACTGTTCTTTTTTCTACTTTTAGGACTTCTATGAAAGTCAAATGAGGTCATGTTCATGCAGAAATACAGAAAATTCTAAAAGGCTCACAAATCTATAGCAAATAACAGCATGCCATGTTTACACTTTGGTGTTCTGGACAGATGAAACATGCTGGCAATAAGATGTTAACTATTTCAGAAGTGCTTATAAAGTTGCAGTTGTTGACACTGGATGTGGTCATTTAACTTCTCGCTAAGCTAATTTGAAGTAACCATCTCCTTGTTTTGTTGTCTCTTGTAGCACATCAGGGTCTATAAGAATCAGGAATAGTACTGAAATTCGGATGGGTTATATTAGATGAAAAAAAAATCTAAATCTTGATCAGATAGGCAGAAGAAAAACATGAGATACAGCAAAAACGCCCAGAAAACTGTCCAACAAGTTCGGCCGTCTACTAAAATCAAAGTTTTGATGATGTTCTGAAAGTGAAAAATGTGTATATTCCACTTTCAGTCCATATTCAGATGTACTAGAAGTACAGCATCCAGGTATCTGTAGAGGACTTTGTACAGCAACGTATGATATTATATAAATACACTTTTGGACTCAAAGTAGGTTCTCAGACTCCTCAATTTGAGAAACCAGTGTTTGGTTATTTGGGTTGAGTTCAGCTCAGTGAGTGCTGACAACACTGTTACGTTTTTCTAATGTACCGTTGTCATTACGTTAAAAAAATATTTTTGTGTTATCAGAGGCACAACTGCATTCAGCCGTAGCAAATTTTCAGCATTTTTGGTAGTTTACAACTTCATTTTAAAAAAACACAACACTGTCAAAATTCACTACACAAGTATGTATCCAGTGGATGTGGTGAACTAATTGAAAGTGTACTTAAAGTATCCAAATTGAGACACGCTGTGAGGAGAAGCTCTGAGTGATGGAAAAGGGGTGGGATTAAAGGCTTTGCACACACCTGCAGGTGTTCCAGTCACACCCTAACAGGTTTAACTAAGACGGGGAACTGAGGCGAACGCCAGTCAGGCGCAGTCTCTGCGTGCCTACACAGAGATGTCAAATCAGCAACAGCAAGGAGAAGCACTTATATGGGCTTACCTCTGGGTGCTGTGCAGGCATCACTCACTCGGTTTGAGTCACCAAGCAGGTTTAAATAATAAGAGCCTCAGCAACAGTTGCTACAGGCGTTCAGCCAGCATTCAGTCAACTTACCCATTAATCTTTCATCCAGTAATTAGGCTAATTCATGTCACAAAAACTAAAGAGAATTACTGAGTTTGACAGAAACATTTTGTCTACTTTTCATCCTCCAAGAAACAAAAGACCTTATTGTCCACGTGCCAGTGTTGATTCGTCACACACTGCAACACTGAAAGGGCTTTTTTCTCTTTTTTTGGACAAGCACAACAGAGCATGAAGTGTGTGATCTCTTAAATCCCCAAGCAAGACCTCGAGGCACCCCTGCTGGCTGCAAATTAACCTACTTCATACCAGGCTCCGAATGCAGCGTGTGTGATAGTGTGAAACTAAAAGCTCTTCGTAGTTTGTTTTTCATGTGTTTGCTTTCATTGAGCTGCAGACTGGACCTGGAGTGTTGCAATTACATTAGATGTTGTGTAATTAGCTTGATTAATAGAGGCAGCAACATGAGTAATCACGGAAACAGTTCTCCAAACATGAAGACTGGGTTTATCCATAAACAGCATGTAAACATAGTAAATGTTAGTGTCATTAAATCACAATCCCGAGGTCGTCTGAGGGATCCCCTCAGAACCACATATAAAGTAATGTGTATGTTATATATACTTGTGACCACAAGATGTCACTCCAGTTCAGGAAGTCTCAGCAACAGCAGTGTCAGTGTGTCCTGAAATAGCAAGCCCGTCCTGTAAGCCTCTCCTTGAAAATATGCATGACTGTGCTTTTGATTTCAATGTTTATGGGCTTTTCTGTTAGCTGCTTCCTTTGAGGGTCACTACAGCAGATAATCTGCCTCCATTTCACTCTAACATCCTCCATCACACCAACCCATCTACATGTCACACTCATGAATCCCTACTCTGGCCTTCCAATTTCCTCCTGCCTGGCATATAGTCACCATCATTGGTTCAGTACATCCACTGTCCCTCTGCACATGTCCAGACCACTCAGCCTGAGCTGTCCGTCTAATATAATCATTTCTGGTCACTCCCAGTGAAACCTTCAGGTCTGCCACCTCCAGATCCACCTCCTGTCTCTTTGTCAGCGCCGCCGTCTCCAAACCACACATCATAGCAGCTCTCACTACCATCTTGTAAACCTTCACTTTCACTCTTCTCGCTACCCTTCTGTAACAAATCATCCTTGACACTCCTCTCCCACCCACTCCACCCTGCCTGCACTCTCTACTGTCTGCTTTGAACGGTCAATCCCAGGTATTTAAATCCACCTGTCTTCACTGCCACTGCTCCTTGTATCTTCAGGCAATATGTTTTCAATCATCTTGTTATTTCAGGAGAGTACATGGCACAGTGGTTAGCACTGTCGCCTCACAGCGAGAAGGTCCTGAGTGCAAGTTAAGTGCTAACTTTAACTGTCCGTAGGTGTGACTGGTTGTCTGTCTTTAAGCCCTTTCACAAACTGGCAACCTGTCTCCCACCATATGGCAGCAGGGATAGGTTCCAGCTTCCTGTGACCCTGAGTTGAAGAAGATGGATGGATTTGATTAGCTCCATATTTCTTGAGTCCATCAGTCTCCTGTTACCTTACACCTGTTTTGAGAACTTTAAAGCACTCTTAATTACACCACACCTGTATGAAGGGATCTTGTACACTGACTGTCCAATGGCCTCTCAGAAAAGGAGTAACATTGTATCAGTGTCAGCTTAGGAATTTAGGAAAATCAAGATGAAGCAAAGGTTTGAATCCATTTTAAAGACATCATGCCGCTAATGAAAATGTGTTATTTATTTTTATCTCAGAGATTTTCTAGTAGCTTATGTTAAACATAGTGGAACAACTCCACATTACTTTTCTGTTTTTACAGTGAGGTTTCACTTTAGCTTCAGTCTATCCTGATGTTTTGAGTCTAAAAAGTCTAAAAAGCCACTGAATGGTACTTACTCTAAACATCAAACAGTAGAAAGAAACGGTTGCGTGTCCAGCTTGTGAACGTAGTGCATTTAGCAGATAACGAGACAAATATTTCCTCAGGAAGTTGGTAGAGAGCAAAAATAGAGCTAAAAGAGAACTGCTGGATGTGTTGTTGTGGCAAACCCTTTGGGAGCGTTCGCCACAACAACAACTTAAAGGTGTGTAAAACATGTTTCTGCTGCCACCAAGTGGACAAAATCAGTTACTAGACGTTAGAACTTTTTGTCACCTCACCTTTGAGTTCAGGAATAACAGTGACATTCCTATCTGCACACAAACCAGTGAGAGGAGCAATTTCTGCAGAGCAGCTGTGACTGTGCCAAAAGCATTTGGAGCAGTTAAATTGTCTCCTGTTGTAATAACGAGTTGTTTCACTACAGTTATAAAAACCTGATGTTTTTTATGCTAGCAGTGCGTACTAATCTAAACTCCTTGCTTGAACCCTTTTAAGGGACCATATTCACAGAGTTTCATTGAGGGTTTGTGGTTTTAACTGTAGTCTGTTGCATATTGAACAACCGTGTGTTACATCCCGTCTAGCGGCCGATGTTATGCAAAAAAGTGATTTCCAATGTTTTTGTGTAATAATTATGTGTAACGTCTTTGCTAAATTGTTAAATATATTACATGAAGGGGTTATATATAAATTTGTGATAGGAATGTTGTTTATGGATAAAAATGACTTGATATGATTTGCTGAGATACGTCTGATGCATATTTTACAGATTATAGGCCCGCCCTTTATAAAGGAGGAAACAGGGGAAATCACTTTTTAGCACAACCACAGGACATGACATTAAAACAAAAGCACCCACTTCCCTGAGAAGCCACAGAGAGAGAAAAAAAAAAGTGTTGTATTTATTATTCAGCAGATTCACAAATTCAGAAGTAGAAAATCCTCAGGGTGAGCCAAAGTCAGAACAACCAACAAACAGAGCTGTGCATCAACATCAGATCAGAAGACCTGCCCGAAAATAACAAACCAAAAAACATGGGCTTGCCTCCCCGGTCCGTGAAAACAGTTACAGAAAACAAAAGGCAGGACAGTGCTGCTTACTTCTTCTCTCTTGCTAGACACAGAACAACTACAAGTCTCAATTATCCCTGCTGTGGCTGATTGAATGAAAGGGAAGCAAATGAGCCATGTTGGTTCCTTATATAGGGGTGGTCCTCAGGTTGGAGCTGGTCCTCTGTAAGCTGCAGTGTTGCCACACTAATTATAGCCACTCCATTTAAAATGCAGATGTCTTCACAAAACAATACACGAGAAACACAATAGGACACATAACACAGAGCTTGCCCAGCAATTCAGATCTGAATTAAATTCCTATTCATTATCTAATCATCCAAGTATTTGCTGATGGCATAAAGTTTCAGGTTGGAATAAAGAAAATGGTTTTTGGCTACAAGCAGCTGTCAAATCAATTCACTTCAGTTTTATTTATACAGGGCCAAATCACAACAACAGTCGCCTCTAGGCGCTTTATATTGTAAGGTAGAACTTACAATAGTGCATACAGAGAAATCCCCAAAATCACATGACCCCTATGGGCAAGCACTTTGGTGACAGTGGGAAGGAAAAACTCCCTTTTAACAGGAAGAAACCTCCAGCAGAACCAGGCTCAGGGAGGGGCGGGGCCGTCTGCTATCCAGCTGTAGGTGGTCGACTTTAAGAAAAATGACAACAATTCCTTCAGAATGTGTGTCACATGACCAAAGCTCTTCATGTGACTTTATTTCCTATTACCTCTTTACTTTGTATGTTGCAGTTGTAGGCACTGTAGGAGGAATGCTGTAAACTAATAATCCACCCAACATGCCTTTTCTCCTGTCAGCACAATCATTATATTCTCTGAGACTTTAACCCCATGGCCCGCTGCCATTTTTTACCTCTTCATGCTGCCTCAGATTTCTCACTGTGTAAAAGTTCAGTACTGTTCAGATTGCTGGCGATGTCCACGTTGCTTTGATGGTCCATAAAACAGCAGTAAACACTGAATAGCTTACGAATCATCGTGTCTAATACTAGCCGCTGGTTTGTGTGGACCACAACAGGTCTGACTGGATGCCACCTTGCATTTTTGTGCCTCCACCAATCAGCAGCAAGCTGAGTGTTTTCTTCCCACTTTAAAGGTTTTACACAATTGTGTTAGTTTTCAGTGAAAGGCTTCCTGTTTTCAGACAATAACCGCAGTTACTGACCAGCTTCTGTGTGATGACTTTGTATTTTAAACATAAACAGCAATTCAAAAAACAGGAAGCAATTTCAGTGGTTTCTAAATCACAAAGAAAGTATTGATGCATATTGCTGAGCAAACAATCTGATATAGTAAACTTTGACGTTCATTACATGTATGATCAAGTTTTTGGTTTTGGTTGTGTGGTTGTCACACTGGATTTTCACTGAGGAACCATTTCCTGGTCTCTTCTTCTGTTTTTCTGTTTTTTAGAAAGTCGAAATGTGCATTTACAGTAAAAGTACAGTAAAAACACATGTGGTTATCTACTCAGAGCAGCAATTTGAAGAGTATTTTTTGATAGCATGGACAGTTAAAAGGTTATGGCAGTCACAATAAGCACATTAATACTTTGCTTATAGCCAAAATTGTGTTGTGTGAGATCCCAGTGACTTTAATAAAGAGACTAAAATCCACCTAGTTCATCTTTGAGTCCATTTGAATGCTTGCAATTCACTCAAGGGACTGATAACTGATACTGAGTCCACAGGGATGGAGTGGAAAGTAGCCCTTGTCTCTTTAAAAAGCCAGCCTGGCAGCTGAACACATTCAATAATCCTTTGAAAAACTGAGATGAGGAAGTGGGAAGTTGAGTTGTGCCTGGTTCTTGTGTAGTACTTACTGTAAATTCATGCAAGGAACTAAAACACAGACATACCTGAAAAACAAGAGGACAAATTTTCAAGGACATAAAGTTCTTCAAACAATGTCAAGCTTTACAGTAGTTGACTTAGTCTGTCTTTAAAATCTCTGATAATCTTTAACTTCAACACTGTTAGTCTTTTGTGAAGAAATGATAAGGGAGTGGAATGAAATTCAATAAAGGGACATTGCAAACGGCATGTTTGCTTATTGTTGCTGGGTGAGTTTCTTTGAGAAGCTCAGTTCCTGATTAAGTAAGTGAATTAGAGCGCATGTGATTCTCTTCCTCTTTCAGTCTGACTCTTTGGCTACGCTGACACATCGTCTGAGAAAGGACAAGCTATGTCTTCCGGACGAACTGTTGCTTCAGGTAAGAGTGAGTGTGGGTTAAATGTATATGGCAGCAATGTTTTCTGAGTTGTAATGCTTAATCTGAACACAGATGGTGCAGGCAGTTAACACAGATCTCTCAAAGGGTAAAATCTGAAAGGGTACGTGGCTACTCTACTGCAAAATAAGTTATATTTAGTCTCTCCGTGCGCTTTCATTGTTGTTATAAAGTTAGAGACTTGTTATCAGTTGAGCAAACTAGTGTTGCAACTCAGGTTAAGACAGATGTGGTTTGTATTGAGTGCACCAACTCTGAGTGTTGAAAACACTGAGATCTGCATTCAGATGAAACATGAAACATACTTGAGCCAAACTGACAAAATTGAGGATGCTTTTTTTTCACTGGGTATAAAGAAAAGTTTTGGTTTCTAGTGTGGGCTGTAAAAACCAAATGATCCTCAATAAAACAACAAAAACAACCCACATTCTTCAGACAGACACACTTTACATTATCATATTTTAGACTTGCACAGAGTCCAGATCTGCCATCCACACATGCAGTGTACTAAAGTTCAAGCAAAGTCAGCAGCAAGAGTGAAGTATGAGTTAGAAATGGTCAGCTTTATTTTGGTTTAGTGGGGAGAATGATACGCTGTAGACAAAAAGCATGTTGCAGCTCTGGTTTAAAGCTGTATGCACATGTAGCTTGAAACACGCAGTGTTGGTAAAGATGGTGGACCATCTTTACGCCCTGACAATCAGCCTAGTTTGATATAGCTGAAGCTCA
This sequence comes from Oreochromis aureus, assembly GCF_013358895.1. Lineage (NCBI taxonomy): Eukaryota > Metazoa > Chordata > Actinopteri > Cichliformes > Cichlidae > Oreochromis > Oreochromis aureus. The sequence goes on along the minus strand of NC_052946.1, from coordinate 7,536,472 downwards.
CCCTGCTGACCTCTCAGGGGACATGTGGTTTCATGTGAAGCAATGACTGTTAGCTCTTTCAATGAAGCATGAAATAAACCGCTTTATACTTCTCCTCCACTGTGTAGTACTTCAGTAATGTTGTATTTATCTTCTTTAATTTATTTCTTTCCAATCTTTCTTCGCAATACTGCTCTGTCTGGAATTTTTCTGATGTTCTTGTCCTTTTTTTCCAGCTGCTGAGATGTTCCTGTGCTGTTGGTTGGGTCTGGTGGCTCTCATCCCCACAACCTTAAGCACCAATCCTGGAGTAAAGGTCAGGCTGACAGAAAAGGGCATTGAATATGGTAAGTCTTGTGTAAAAATACTTTTAGAAAAGCACTGATTTCTCCAGGATTTGTTCATCAGATTCTTTTTTCTTTGGTTTTTCTTAGGCAGGCAACTGGGCATGGCTGTCATCCAGCAGAAACTCAGATCTATTAAAATTCCAGACTTTTCTGGGACAGAGGAGGTGTCTCCGATTGGAAAGGTTCAGTATAGTTTGTCAAAGTAAGCCACCAGATTTTTTCTTTTACATGTGTTTAAATTCTGTAGCAAACTGTTATTTTGTCCTTTTCCTTCTTTAACAAACAAAACATTAATTCCTCCAGTATGCACATAGTTAATGTGGGCTTACCAAAGTCTTCAGTGGATCTGGTGCCAGGGACTGGAGTCACACTGTCTATAGGTGATGCCTTCATCAGTCTGAATGGAAACTGGAGGGTCAAGTACCTGCGAATAATGTGAGTGATATAACATTTCTTTAATAGCAAAAATAATTTGGTTGCTTAAAAATATAATATCTGATATCCTTTTTATTTTACTAGAAAGGACAGCGGGTCTTTTGATTTGAATGTGAATGGTCTCAGTATCGCTACGACCATCTCCATCAAGAGTGACGAGACAGGCCGACCAGCGGTCAGTACTGCCAGCTGCTCAGCCACTGTTGGAAGTGCAAAGGTCAAGTTTCATGGTGGAGCAAGGTGAGAAACCCAGCTGTGAGGGAGAAGAGTTTTACTATTTTACCTCATTTTCTTGACAAATGGCAGAATTCCTCTAAATCCTGCTGTTATTGTTTTTGTTTCTCTTTTGTTAGCTGGCTGTACAATCTCTTCACAACGTTTATTGATAAGGCTCTGCGCAATGCACTCCAGAAACAGGTGAGAGCAAATCAGCTACATGCAGCAGAAATCCAGCTTGTGCAACTGACCAGAAGTGTCTCCTCGTGCACAGTGTTTCACATTATCTTTTACTCTGAAGTAAAATGAATAGACAATGTAAAAAGTACATCTACAGATGTCCCAAACTTCACTGTTGCTCATGTACATTGATGAATCAATTTTTTTCACAACTGCTCTTTTGTTTGAAACATTCACCAAAGGTTTAATTTTGAAATGCTGCTGTGAGCCTTTAATAATTACTTTATCGGATACAAATCACTGTCTCCAGATTTCTTCCTGAAAATGATGTTCTTCTTTTAATACTTGTTGTTGCAGATCTGCCCCCTGGTGGCTGATGCAGTATCTGATTTAAACCCTCAGCTGAAAACTCTCAATGGTAAAGTATCCTGTTTAGTTAGTCAATCAGCTGTTTCACTGATGAACATATGAGTGAGCTTCTGTCTCTATGCAGTCTTAGCCAAGGTGGACAAGTATGCAGAGATTGAATATTCCATGGTATCATCACCGACTGTTTTAAAGTCCTCAATAGATCTGAGCTTGAAGGTAAAGAATTATGCAACACTACATTTTTACAGGAATCTAAAGATATCATTTTATTATTTAAAAAAATCTGGAGCATTGTTTTCTGGGTCTTCTTTCTCAGGGGGAATTTTACAACATCGGGAAACATCAGGAGCCTCCGTTCTCACCAGCGGCCTTTAACCTGCCACCCCAGAACAGCAACATGTTGTACATCGGCATGTCTGCCTTTACTGTCAACTCTGCAGCCTTCGTCTACAACAACGCTGGAGTCCTCAGCCTGTCCGTCACTGATGACATGGTAAACTGCTGCCTCCTGAGTCTCATATCTTATTTTCAGGACATCAAACTGATCTCTAACCATTCTCACTTTGTCATGGCAGATACCAAAAAGCTCTCCAATCCGACTCAACACCAAAACATTTGGAGCCTTTATCCCACAGGTGACAACACAATTTGGTATATTTAAAGTATAAATGTTTGGTAGCTTGTCATCTGAATTTCTTCTTTTTTTTCTAGATTGCTAAGCAGTTCCCAGGTCTGATGATGAAGCTGCTGGTGAAGACAGTGAAAATCCCCACACTGACCTTTGAACCCAACAACGCAACAGTCCAGGCCACCACCACAGTGACGGCCTTTGCCATCCAAACCAACTCTACTCTGTCGCCTCTTTTTGTTCTGAACTTGGTAAGTTACCCAGCTGATATGATTTTAAATAGTCTTTGTGGTTTTAGAAAACCATCTGAAATGAGCCACCATTGCCTTGACAGGAGGCCAGCGTGAGTGCCCGTATGTTTGTCAGTGAAATGAAATTGGCTGCAGCTGTCACCCTCAACAAGTGAGTTACTTGGCAAAGAAAAATAGGGCTGAGAGGTCTTTGTTAAGATGAACATCACGTTCTAATTTAGTCTAATTTGTATAGAATGGATCTGACCCTGGCCAAGAGTTATGTGGGAGACTTTCAGGTAAGAAGTGCATTTTTATACAATAACAGTCTGAACCATCAGCAACAACTCAAACTAACCCTACATCTAACCTACAGGTGGGACCACTGGAAAATGTCTTTCAAGGGGTCCTCAAATGGGTGGTGATACCCACAGTTAATGGTGAGTTAATCCTCACTTTGAACTCTAAAGAGGATTTTTCACCAAAAGTTCCTAAAAGGATTTCCATTTGCATTTTCTCAATGCATCCAAAGTCCTGGGGAATATTATACAAACAACTTGAAGGACCTACACAGAGCATACAATGAGCTTTGCAGACGAATGTTTAAGTACTCGAGTTATATACTGTATCCACATGTTCATGTCAAGCCAGTTTTGGACAATGGTAAAAGTAGAACTACAACTCTGAAACAGTATTTAATAAGAACAGACCATAAAAAGCTGCTGTGCAGACCCAATAGCTCTGCCAGGGTATGTAGTTGAAAACATTGGATAGTTATTAC